>NC_054484.1:88086368-88375202 GCF_017639515.1 Carcharodon carcharias
GGATGTGGGCTTCACTGGCTGGGCCAGCATTTATTGCCCATCCCTAATTGCCCTTGAGAAGGTGGTGGTGAGCTGCCTTCTCAAACTGCTGCAGCCCACGTGGTGTAGGTACACCCACAGTGCTGTTAGGAAGGGAGCTCTAGGAATTTGACCCAGCAACAATGAGGGAACAGCCGATATATTTCCAAGTTAGGAGTAAGTGACTTGGAGGGGATCTTTCAGGTGGTGGCGTTCCCATCTATCTGCTGCCCTTGTCCTAGGCGGTAGTGGCTGTGGGTTTGGACTAGTAATCCAGAGGCCCAGTCTAATACTCTGAAGACATGGGTTCAAATCTCACTACAGCAGCTGGTGAAATTTCAATTCAGTTAATAAATCTGGAATATGAAGCTAGTCTCAGTAATGGTGACTATGAAACTACCATCAATTGTGTAAAAACCCATCTGGTTCACCAATGGCCTTTAGGGATTGAAATCTGCCATCATCACTCGGTTTGACCTACATGTGACTCCAGACCCACAGCAATGTGGCTGCCTCTTAACTGCTCTCGGAAATTGCTGAGCAAGACACTCAGTTCAAGGGCAAATAGGGATGGATATCAAATGCTGGCCGTACCAATGACACCCACATTCAATGAAAGAATAAAGAGAAATCAAACTCTCACCCACACACACAAAAACCCTCACACACACAGACAAAAACCCTCACACACACACACAAAAACCCTCAGACACACACACACAAAAACCCTCACATACACAGACAAAAACCCTCACACACACACACAAAAACCCTCAGACACACACACACAAAAACCCTCATACACGCACACACACACACACACACACAAAAATCCTCAGACACACACACACAAAAAGCCACACACACACACACACACACACACACAAAAAGCCTCACACACACACACACAAAAAGCCTCACACACACACACACAAATCCTCACACACACACACACACACAAATACTCACCCACACACACAAAAACCCTCACACTCACACACACAAACCCTCACCCACACACACAAAAACCCTCACACATACACACAAAAACCCTCACACACACACACAAAAATCCTCACACACACACACAAAAACCCTCACACACACACACAAACCCTCACCCACACACACAAAAACCCTCACACATGCACAAAAACCCTCACACACACACAAAAACCCTCACCCACATACACAAAAACCCTCACACACACACACACACAAACCCTCATCCACACACACAAAAACCCTCACACATGCACAAAAACCCTCACCCACACACAAAAACCCTCACACACACACTCAAAAACCCTCACACACACACTCAAAAACCCTCACACACACACACAAAAACCCTCACACACACACAAAAATCCTCACACATACACAAAACCCCTCACACACACAAACGCTCACACGCACATGCAAACTATCACCTGCACAGACACACACACACACAAACCATCACACAAACATGCAAAAAATCACCTGCACAGACACACACAAACCCTTGCACGCACATACAAACCATCGCCTGCACACAGACACACAAACCCTCGCACACACATACAAACCATCACCTGCACACATACACATGCACAAAAACCCTCTCACGCACACACAAGCGATCACCTGCACACACACACACACAGAAAAACCCTCGCACACACACGCAAACCATCGCCTGCACACACACACACAAAAACCCTCGCACGCACATGCAAACTATCACTTGCACACACACACACACACACAAAAACCCTTGCACACACACGCAAACCATCGCCTGCACACACACACATGCACACACACACAAAAACCCTCGCACGCACATGCAAACTATCACTTGCACACACACACACACACACAAAAACCCTTGCACACACACGCAAACCATCGCCTGCACACACACACATGCACACACACACAAAAACCCTCGCACACACATGCAAACCATCGCCTGCACACACAAAAAAACCCTCGCACGCACATGCAAACCATCACTTGCACACACACACACACAAAAACCCTCGCACACACACGCAAACCATCGCCTGCACACACACACACACACACACACACACACAAAAAAGCCCTCGCACGCACACCATTGCCTGCACAAACACACCCAAACCCTTGCACACACACGCAAACCATCGCCTGCACACACACACACATGCACACACACACAAAAACCCTCGCACACACATGCAAACCATCGCCTGCACACACAAAAAAACCCTCGCACGCACATGCAAACCATCGCCTGCACACAGACACACAAACCCTCGCACACACATACAAACCATCACCTGCACACATACACATGCACAAAAACCCTCTCACGCACACACAAGCGATCACCTGCACACACACACACACAGAAAAACCCTCGCACACACACGCAAACCATCGCCTGCACACACACACACAAAAACCCTCGCACGCACATGCAAACTATCACTTGCACACACACACACACACACAAAAACCCTTGCACACACACGCAAACCATCGCCTGCACACACACACATGCACACACACACAAAAACCCTCGCACACACATGCAAACCATCGCCTGCACACACAAAAAAACCCTCGCACGCACATGCAAACCATCACTTGCACACACACACACACAAAAACCCTCGCACACACACGCAAACCATCGCCTGCACACACACACACACACACACACACACACACAAAAAAGCCCTCGCACGCACACCATTGCCTGCACAAACACACCCAAACCCTTGCACGCACATGCAAACCATTGCCTGCACAAACAGACAAAAACCCTTGCACACACACACAAACCATCACTTGCACACACACACACAAAAACCCTCGTACGCACACACAAAAACCCTCGCACACACATGCAAACCATCACTTATACACACACACACACACACAAAAACCCTCGCACGCACGCACAAAGATCCTCGCACACACACGCAAACCATCGCGTGCACACACACACACACGCACACATATACATACAACAAAACCTTCGCAGGCACACGCAAACCATCACTTGCACACACACACACACAAACCCTCGCACGCACGCACAAAAACCCTCGCACACACACGCAAACCATCGCCTGCACACACATACACAAAAACCCTCACATGCACACGCAAACCATCGCCTGCACACACAAAAACCCTCGCATGCACATGCATACAGTCACCTGCACAAATGCACCCAAACCCTTGCACACACATGCAAACCATCACTTGCACACACACTCACACACAAAAACTCTCACGCGCATGCACAAAAAATCCTCGCACACACACGCAAACCATCACCTGCACACACACACACACACACACGCACACACACGCACACGCACACACAAAAACCCTCGCGTGCACATGCAAACCATCGCCTGCACACACACACACCCAAACCCTTGCACGCACATGCAAACTATCACCTGCACACACACGCACACACACACACCCAAACCCTTGCATGCACATGCAAACCATCACCTGCACACACACACACCCAAACCCTTGCACGCACATGCAAACCATCACCTGCACACACACGCACACATACACACCCAAACCCTTGCACGCACATGCAAACCATCGCCTGCACACACACACACCCAAACCCTTGCACGCACATGCAAACTATCACCTGCACACACACGCACACACACAAAAAGCCTCGTACGCACATGCAAACCATCACCTGCAAACACACACCCAAACCCTTGCACGCACATGCAAACCATTGCCTGCACATACACACACAAACACACACACACACACACACACACAAAAACCCACGCACGCACATGCAAACCATCGCCTGTACACACACACACACACACACACACACACACACAAACCCTTGCTGACACACACACAAATGCTCACTCACACACATAAACCTTGCCCATGCACACACAGACACTCACTTGCACTCACAAACTATTGCCGGCATACACAAACCCTCACCCCAAACACACATGCTCGCTGCCTTGTCCGTACACACACAAATTCTTGGACACACACACATACTCTCTTGGCTTTCTATAAAGAGAAGGACTTCTCCTCCATTGTAAGCATGGAGGAGAAAGCCAATCCATTTTATATTTAGGGAATTAATTTCCTTCATTTTATAGAATCATCAAAATTTGTGATGTAGAATGAGGTCTTCCCTCTGGACATCCGCTCCAACCCTCTGTTTCTCTACACTTCTCTGTATCCTACCATTTATTGTGTATTTTCTTGTCTTGCTTGCCCTTCCCAATTGCATTATCTAGCAATTCTCTGGTTTAAATTCCAGTTGTCCCTATTCCACCTACCTGACTGGGCCATTGATATCTTCCTGCAATCGACAGCTTTCTTCCTCACTATCTAACTCACGGGCTATTTTTCTATCATCTGCAAACTTTTTCATCATATCCCCTATATTAGGTCTAAATCATTGAAATATATCATGAAAAGCAGAGAAGACAAGGCAAAAACATTAAAATGTTAGCGCATCCTCCAATCTTCAGGCATTTTTCTAGAAGGAGAGGCTGATCCCCAACTCCAGGTTCACGTCCTGGCAGTAAGTTGCCAATCTGTGCCTGAATCAGTCTAAATTTTACTTCTTAATATTGATGACACCAATTTGCATTTCTGCAACATCTTTAATGTAGTTAAACACCTCAAAGTCCTTCCAAAGGGCATTACCAAATAAAATGTGGCACTTTAACACACATGGGGAAATGACAGATGGACAAAAATGTAGCCCAAGAGTTAGTCTTTAACGCAGGAAGTGAGATTGATATTGTTTATTTGGATGCTCAAGAGGTGCTTGGAAAAAACCCTGCAAAAGTGAAGCTCACATGATCAAAGGAGAATGGCTAGGTGTATAGAAAATTGACAAAGTAATGGAGGAGATCGATAGACAGGTGAAACGGGCATGTACAAGACAGATGCAATTTAATGCAGAGAAGTGTGAAGTGATTTGTTTTGGTAGGAAGAAGAGAGGCAATACAAAATAAAGCATACAGTTTACAGAGGTTACGGAAGTTGATGGATCTGGTGGGGGTGGGGGGCATGCACACAAATCTTTGAAAGAGGAAGGACAAGTTCAGAAAGCTGTTTAAAAAGCAAATGGGATCCTTGGCTTCGTTAATAGAGGCATAGAGTACAAAATAAGGAAGCGATGCTAAATATTTGTAAAATAAAGGCAACAGCTGGAATAATGTGTTCAGTTCTGGGTGTCACACTTTAGGAAATATGTCAATCAGTTCAGTTATGTTGGGGGATTAGAGAGGGTTAAGGGGAGATTTGATAGAGGGGTTTAAAATCATGAAGGATTTGACAGAACAAAGATTAATCAAGTGTTTCCAGTGGAAGAAGGGTTGGTAACCACGGACACAGATCGAAGGTAATTGGTAAAAGAACCAGAGGTGATGAAATAAATAATGTTTACACAGCAAGTTATTATGATGTGGAACACACTGTCTGAAAGGGTGATAGAAGCAGATTCACTAGTAGCTTGCAAAGAAGAATTGGATAAATAACTGAAGGGGAAGTATTTGCAGGGCTATGGGAAAAAGTCAGGGATTGAGACTAATTGAATAGCTCTGTCAAAGAGCCAGCACATGCACAATGGGCTGAATGGCATCCTTCTTTGCTGTAGTCATTCTATGATTCTAGTTCGAGGAGGCCAGTTAGAGGAGCATTGGAATGGCCAAGCTGAGAGGGATCAAAGGACCTGACTTATGAAGGGCTCAACCTAATAATGAGATAACATATAAAACAAGAATAAGCTCAGTAATTCTAAGCAGTCCTTGTGGAAGAACAAAAACAAGTTACCTGTACAAGAATTACTTCAGTGAAGTTGTTGGTGTGATTGAGATTGACCCTGTGTTTCTCTGAGCACAGCATCATGTTTTTTTGGTTCAATAAGTAAATATTGGCATCAACATTTCCGCGAGCTTCAAATACTTGGACAGTGACGGTTTCCATCACATCAATGCGAGCAATCTTTGGAGCAGTGATCAAATAGCTAAGCAAATACAGATGGAACAACAGTTAGTCAATCAGTCTTTAACTTGCCTTCCAGCTTCACCTCTGGGGCTAATAGGGTTTAACTAACAGGACAGTTTGCATAGACTGGGTTTGCAGCCTCCTGAGGTGCTTAAGATGATTAAAAGGTTGTCGAGAGTGGGAGTCAATTGAAAATGCCAAAACTGAGATTGATAGAGTTTGCTCGGCAAAGGTATTTAGAGTTTCTGAACATTGACAGGCCGATGGAGTTAAGGTACAGAACAGCCATCATCCAACTGAATGGTGGAAGAACAGACTCGATGGGTTGAATGGCCTTTGCCTGTTCCTATGTTCCTGTTTGTTTCATGGGTTCAGATACTTGTTCTGATCTGATGTACAATCCTCCCTGGAATTAAAGTAATCAAGGCTTTAGGTTGTTCGTTTAGTGTTTTGCCAAAGCCACTGAAGATAGTGTTGACTGTGAGATAGTGGAAGATGGTTAGAGACCATTTGCCGGTTTTAATTCTCTCTGGTTTTTATTTATATTGTGTATTATTACAGCCATTCCAGCATAGATCACCAAACACTTTCTCACTCACTGATTGAAGTTGCAATATTTGGTCTGTAAGGCAATCCTTTGTTTTTTATGCTGACTCCATCAACATGGAGAGAATTCCTTAATCGGTACAATCGACAGCTACTATCCATTTGCTTCACATTTCACATTATCACATCTCTCCCTTTGGTTTTTGTTTCACAGCAGAATTGAATTCGCCCTCACAAGTAACCCACAAAAAAATAAAAAAGTAAAGATGGGAATGAAAAATTCCGGAAAAGCTGCCCATGTAAAATATTACTGTGCATTTTGGCTCTTTCATGTTCCAGAGCTGAACACCAATGCAGGCAACCCTGAGAGCAGGAAAACAATGTGGGTTTGATTGGACAAGCAGCCAGTGTGGGAGAGACGGAATCTGTGAGCAGCTGCTCCTCCAATCACAGCTTCTGACTCTCCGGTTCCTCCAATCACAGCTTCGGTCTCTGCGGCTCCTCCAATCACAGCTTCTGTCTCTCCGGCTCCTCCAATCACAGCTTCTGTCTCTCTGGTTCCTCCAATCACAACTTATGTCTCTCCAACTCTTCAAATCACAGTTTCTGTCTCTTCCACTTTTTCCAATGGCTTTCTTTCTCTTTAGTTTGTCCAATAAATTATTTTGTGGGTAAAGTTTAAAAGAGGGAGATCTGGGGCAGAGGAAGAAAAAATATTATGAGGGGAAGCCTGGATATTGTCCAGGTCTTGCTGCTTTTGGACATGGGCTGCTTCAGCATCTGAGGATTCGCGAATGGTGCTGAACATTGTGCAATCATCAATGAACATCCCCACTTCTGATCTTATGTTGGAAAGAAGGTCATTGATAAAGCAGCTGAAGATGGTTGGGCCGAGGACACTATCCTGAGGAACTCCTGCAGTGATGTCCTGGAGCTGAGATGACTGACCTCCAACAACCACAAGCATCTTCCTTTGTGCTAAGCATGACTCTAACCAGCAGAGAGCTTCCCCCTGATTCCCATTGACTCCAGTTTTGCTAGGGATCGTTGATGTCAAACTCGGTCAAATGTGGCCTTGATGTCAAGAACAGTCACTCTCACCTCACCTCAGGAGTTCAGCTCTTTTGTCCATGTTTGAACCAAGGTTGTAATGAGGTCAGGAGCTGAGTGGCCTGGGCAGAACCCAAACTGGGCATCAGTGAGCAGGTTACTGCTAAGCAAGTGCCTCTTGATAGCACTGTTGATGATCCTTTCCATTACTTTACTGATGATGGAGAGTAGAGTGATGATGCGATAATTGGTTGGGTGGGATTTGTCCTGCTTTTTGTGTACAGGGCATACCTGGGCAATTTTCCACATAGCCGAGTAGATGCCAGTGTTGTAGCTGTACTGGAACAGTTTGGCTAGGGACGCGGCAAGGTCTGGAGCACAAGTCTTCAGTACTATTGCCGGAATATTGTCAGGGCCCAAAACCTTTGCAGTATCCAGTGCCTTCAGCCATTTCTTGATATCATGTGGGGTGAATTGAATTGGCTGGAGATTGACCTCTGTGATGCTGGGGACCTCCGGAGGAGGCCGAGATGGATCATCCACTCGGCACTTCTGGCTGAAGATTGTGGCAAATACTTCAGCCTTATCTGTTGCACTGATGTCCTGGGCTCCTCCATTATGTGGATGGGGATATTTGTGGAGCCTCCTCCTCCAGTAAGTTGCTTAATCGTCCACCACCAGGTTATTGTTAAGCAAGTGCCGCTTGGTAGCACTGTTCCCTCCCTTCCATCACTTTACTGATGATGGAGAGTAGACTGATGGGGCGGTAATTGGCCGGGTGGGATTTGTCCTTTTTGTGTACAGAACACACCTGGGCAATTTTCCACATAGCCGGGTAGATGCCAGTGTTGTAGCTGCACTGGAACGGCTTGGCTAAGGGTGCGCGGCAAGTGGATGTGGCAGGACTGCTGGTTGTTTCCTTGCGATTCCGTGAGGATGAGTATGTCAAGTGTTGCTTGACTAGTCTGTGAGACAGCTCTCCCCCCATTTGATCTGCTGGCTGTGAGATCGTTTAGCTCTGTCTACCACTTGCTGCTTATGTTGTTTGGCACACAAGTAGGCCTGTGTTATAGCTTCACCAGATTTACACCTCGTTTTTAGGTATGCCTGGTGCTGCTCCTGGCATGCCCTCCTGCAGTCTTCACTGAACCAGGGTTGATCCCTTGGCTTGATGTTAATGGTAGAGTGGAGGATATGCCGGGCCATGAGGTTAGATTGTGTTTGAGTACAATTCTGCTGCTGCTGATGGCCCACAGTGCCTCATGGATGCCCAGTCGTGAGTTGCTAAATCTGCTCGAAATCTATCCCATTTAGCACGGTGGTGGTGCCACACAGCATGATGGAGGGTATCCTCAATGTGAAGGCGGGACTTCGTCTCTGCAACAACTGTTGGGTGGTCACTCCTAACAATACTGTGATGGGCAGATGCATCTGCGGCAGGCAGGTTGGTGAGGATTAGGTCAAGTATATTTTTCCCCTCTTGTATGGTTCCCTCACCACCTGCCACAGACCCAACCTAACAGCTAAGTCCTTTAGGACTCAGCCAGTAGTGGTGCTACCGAGCCACTCTCAAGTGCCATGAGACTTCATGGGGTCTGGAGTCAACGTTGAGGACTCCCAGGGCAACTCCATCCCAACTGTATACCACTGTGCCACCACCTCTGCTGGATCTGCCCTGCCGGTGGGACAGGACATACCCAGGGATGGTGATGGTGGCGTCTGGGACATTATCTGTAAGATATGATTCCGTGAGAATGACTATGTCAAGCTGTTGCTTGACTAGTCTGTGAGACAGCTCTCCCCCTATTTTGGCACTAGCCCCCACATGTTAGTAAGGAGGACTTTGCAGGGCCGACAGGGCTGAGATTGCGCCTTTGTCGTTTCCGGTGCCTAGATCGATATCGGGTGGTCCATCCGGTTTCATTCCTTTTTTTTGTAACTTTGTAGCTGTTTGATACCGCTGAGGCCATTTCAGAGTTAACCACATTGCTGTCACATGTAGACGAGACCAGGTCAGGTAAGGACAGCAGATCTCCTTCCCTAAAGGGCATCAGTAAACCAGATGGGTTTTTACTCAGTTATCATTAGGCTTCTATTTCCAGGTTTTTTTTAAATTGAATCCAAATTCCACCATCTGCTGTGGTGGGATTCGAACCCAGATCCCCAGAAGAATTACCCTGGGTCTCTGAATTATTAGCCCAGCAACAATACCACTGCACCATCGCCTCCCAAATGTTTATGCTATAGAAATGTCTGTCTATATCCAGGCTTTTTTATTGGCTGTTGCTGTGGCTGTATTTTCTTTTTTTAAAAAACTCCTTTGGATGTGTAGAAAACGTTGGGAGTACAGTCGATGAAGTGGAGCCCAACCTATTTGCTTTAATATCAGCCTCCTTATTGGAGAGCCTTCTAACGGCCCTCCAACTCTGAGAGTCCACCCACCCTCCTTTATTGGACAGCAAGTTCGCTCTCTGGCCACTAATTGGTTGAGCCAGTTAAAATCGGTCAGGTTACTGTTCACGAGGTGATGCAGGTCCAAGACCCATGCTTGAACCCCATGTTGGGGTCCCGGCTTGAAGTGGAAAATCCTACCAATGGTGCTTTGCTTTAAAATAAAATAATTCATCCTTCGAGTCAGTAAAGTGTAAATAAAGTCTGGTCAAAAAGTTGTGCATAAATCGCCAGCCAAAACATTCGATCTCATTTTTCCTTCATACTCCTGTTTGTGTTAACTATGGGGTGTAGAAGCTTTGCTATTGTGTGAGAACAAACGGGAAAGAACATGTCAGTGAAATGTCTTTCTGGCAGGTAGCTCCACCCCCCCATCCCCCTGCCCCTTTTCAAAAGAAATGTAACAGAACTTGATGGTATAATAATATGATTCAGATAAATTTGAACCCTGGATGGAGTTTGTTTGGGGTTAAATAGATTGGGGCAGATTTCTCTACTCAATGCCCGGCAGCTACTGCCTTGTTTGGACGTGAATAGGTGAAATCCGGCTGTAGTGGACGGGAGATTCACAAGGGAGCTGTTCGAATATACCCCGTCTATCAATTGATCTGCCTCTTTGGCTGCCCCCAGGCACCGGTACGGGTAATTTTGCTCCGTGTATCTCCAAGAAATTCAACTAGGCCAATGCCTAAAGCTTCAGAAGGTGTTCAGCATTGGTTAAAAAGTGTTAAATAAAATTGTTACTTACGAAGGTGCTTGTTCAGTAACTGAGATGCACCAAGAGGCACAAAGCAATATAATGCGCAGCTCCATAACACAACAAAACGGCAGACAAAACTGCCAGGATCGAGCAACTGACTGGACAAATGGAAAACCTTGCAGAGCTTCGAGGTCAATATTGACACTAGGTTACTAATTATTGATAAATGTTGAACCTGTTCCACAATTAAACAGTGTTTTTAACTATTTCATTCCTGTGCATCCTGAAGTCTTCAGAGGCAATGATACACAATGATCTCAATATCAGATTCTGATGCATACAAAAAAAGGTCTTGATTTGTCCAATAACAGTGTTTCAAAGTTTATGTATATTTATTTCAAGAGCTTTAGACTGCAGCAGTAGTGGAACAAGTATCTCCATTCACTTGCTGAGTAAGTCGGTGTTTCTGACAGAAATTCACCTTGGGGGCTGAATCATAGTCTTTATCACATCCAATATTCAGGATGATGGACTGTACTGAGACTGGATTTCAGACGGGTTCGCCCATTTTATGGCCCATCTGCTTCCACGTCCCGAACTGTATTTTTACCCTCTGTGTTGTGCTGAGGATTTTATTTCTTTGCAGGTATGCTCCTGAGAGAGGAGGTCTTGTGGTGCAGTGGCTAGTGTCCCTACCTCTGATCTAGGAGCTCTGGGTTCAAGTCCCATCCCCAGGACTTGTGGCCACAGAAAGAATGTTCATAATATAGCCAATCTATAAACCCTTCCAACTGATGGCAGGCAGTAACAGTGGGAGAGATTCCTGGTCAACTATGTGATAGGAGAACATTGGAACCTCTAAATCACTATCCAGAATTCTAGGCCAAAAAGCATGTTGCCATGACAACCTGCACTCCTTGAATGAACTATGATACACCACCACCATTCCCCTAACACTTTGCCCAATTTCTTGGCAGGCATCCATTCACTGACTGGTCCAGGAACAGAAGCTTGTCTTAGACAAGGTGGTGATAAAAAAAAGGGCAGAATGGAATCAGCTGTCAATAGAAGCAGCACCTGATATCCAGTCCAGTTGCACTCAGCAACATTTTCAAACCATTCAGCTCTTTTCCCTGTCCCACCATACACCACCAGGAAGCGTTTTTCCTTTTTCAAATCTGATATGAGATCAATTTGTTAAATTTCAAATCAACAGGCAGAGTCCATAAAAGCTATGCTTATATCTCTAGGTGGCTAAGTGTTTGATAACACTCCTCTCAAGCACCTTGGGATGTTTCACTACATTAAAGTGTTACATTCACCTAACAGAAAGTGTTGGCACAAAACTGATAGCCAACCAATATCACAAGAATCAGTTAGAAACCAATTAAAAGAAAAGTAAAGAGGTTGTTTTTTTCTTTCATGGGCATTGTTGGTATTTATTTCTCATCCCTAATTGCCCTTGAGAAGATGGTGGTGAGCTGCCTTCTTGAACCACTGCAGTACCTGTGGTGTAGGTACACCCACAGTGCTGTTAGGAAAGGAGTTCCAGGATTTCGACCCAGCAACAGTGAAGGAATGGCGATATAGTTCCAAGTCAGGATGGTAAGTGGCTTGGAGGGGAGGTTGCAGCTGATGATGTTCCCATGCGTCTGCTGCCCTTGTCCTTCTAGATGGTAGATATTGCAGGTTTGGAAGATGCTGTTGAAGGAGCCCTGGTGAGTTTTTGCAGTGCATCTTGTAGATGTTATACACAGCTGCCAGTGTGTGTTGGTGGTGGAGGGAGTGAATGTTTGTGGAAGGGGTGACAATCAAGCAGGCTGCTTTGTCCTGGATGGTGTCTAGCTTCTTGAATGTTCTTGGAGCTGCACTCATCCGGGCAAGTGGAGAGTATTCCATCACATTTGTGACTTGTGCCTTGTAGACTGTGGACAGGATTTGGAGAGTCAGGAGGTGAGTTACTCACTTCAGAATTCCTAGTCTCTGACCTGTATTTATATGGCTAGTCCAGTACAGTTTCTGGTCAATGGTAACCCCCAGGATGTTGATAGTAGGGGAGTAGGGGATGCAGTGATGACAATGCCATTCAATATCAAAGGGGAGATGGTTAGATTTCCTCTTGTTGGAGATAGTCGTTGCCTGGCACTTGTGTGAAGCGTATGTAACTTGCCACTTATCAGCCCAAGCCTGGATATTGTCCAGGTCTTGCTGCATTTGGGCACAAACTGTTTCAGTATCTGAGGAGTCGCAAATGGTGCTGAACATTGTGCAATCATCAGTGAACATCCACACTTCTGACCTTATGATGGAAGGAAGATCATTGCTGAAGCAGCTGAAGATGGTTGGGCCGAGGACACTACCCTGAGGGACTCCTGCAGCGATGTCCTGGGACTTAGATGATTGATGTCCAACAACAAAAACTATCTTCCTTTGTACAAGGTATGACTCCAACCAGTGGAGAGTTTTCCCCTGATTCCCAACGACTTCAATTTTTCTAGGGCTCCTTGATGTCACATGCAGACAAACGCTGCCTTCATTTCTCTCAACCTTCCCTCTCGAGTTCAGCTCTTTTGTCCGTGTTTGGACCAAAGCGGTAATGAGGTCAGGAGCTGAGTGGCCCTGGCAGGACCCATACTGAGCACTAGTGTTGCTATTGCTGTTGTAATGGACTTAAGACCTCACACTATGATGGCTTCCTAAAATTTTTTAAAACTGAAAAAGACTTTAAAAAGGCTGAAGCTATATCTGCCTATAACCCTGAACAAATGAAACTTCCTGGCTGTGACCTTTGATCAATTGGAGCTAATCTAGCAGTATCGAAAAAATTTGCTCTGAAGAGAGGCTAATGACCCCTGTGGCTGCAGAGATCAAATTCAAAGGGAATTATACCAAGGCAATCTACATTTCCTGAACCAGGCCTGGCCAACAGAGACTACCAGTCTGCTAGGACAAAGGACCCTGCATCTTTCCTTTCAAATTCTTAATGGTTGAACTTAACAATCTCAAGAATCAAGTGAAAGAAATATATACCTTTCGTCAAAGCCAAAGTCACATGAATCCCTAGCCAGGAGAACCAGTTACCCTGTCTTGCTTTACTGCCACTCAGTCTGCCATTTTCCACCTAGCAAGCAGCACCTCAGAAAAGGGATCTGTCCAGCTTTGAATAACTGGCCCCCATCCACACTGTTTCTACTGGAACTTCTGAACTTCTGTACCAGCGCCCACAAGAATAATTCATCTCTACGTGCCTATCCCATCATGGAAGTCATCTCTACTGGAAAAGTGAATTACCCAGAATCAGTCTTCTACCTGCCGACATCTTTGAAGGAATACACCATTGGACATTGATGCTGGACTCGGGACACAAGTGAAACACTAATTATTTTCTCTGTGGTCTTTGCCCTGCAAATCTTTTTTTCTATCCCTCTTTTATTGCATGAATGCACCAGGGCTAGGTAGCGACACCCCCTCTGAGTTTATCCTATCTCGAGTTTGCTGTGGGGTTAGTAACCAAAATTGGATCACATCAAAATTGAGGGGTGAGAAATACGCCACCGCTTAGAAAGGGGGAAATCAAAATTAAACACCTCTCTCTTTACGGTGGTGAGAGGAGAGTTAGGGCTGTTTAAATTAAATCCCTTCCTGACTGAAACACCGTGGTGCCACTTAATGGCACTATTGATGACACCTTCCATTACTTTACTGATGATCAAGAGTAGACTGATGGGGTGGTAATTGGTTAGGTTGGATTTGTCCTGTTTTTTGTGGATAGGACATAACTGGGCAATTTTCCACAAAGCCAGTGTTGTAGCTGTACTGGAACAGCTTGGCTAGGGGCACAGCAAGTTCTGGAGCACAAGTCTTCAGTACTAAAGTCAGGATGTTGTCAGAGCCATAACCTTTGTAGTATCTAGTCCTTCCACTGTTTCTTGGTATCACGTGGAATGAATTGAATTGGCTGATGATTGGCATCTGTGATGCAGGGGACGGCACTTCTGCCTGAAGATTACTGCAGACGCTTCAGCCTTATAATTTGCACTGCTATGTTGGGCTCCCCTTTCATTGCGGATGGGAATATTTGTGGAACCTCTGCCTCCAGTGAGTTGTTTAATTGTTCATCACCATTCACAGCTAAATGTGGTGGGACTGCAGAGCTTTGCTCTGATTGGTTGGTTATGAGATCGCATAGCTCTGTCTCTCACATGCTGCTTATGCTGTTTGACACGCAATTTTTGGAATGCCTGGTGCTGCTCCTGGCATACCCTCCTGCACTCCTCATTGATCTAGAGTTGATCCCTTGGCTTGGTGGTAATGGTAGAGTGGGAGATATGCCAGGTCATGAGACTGCAGATTGTAGTTGAGTACAGTTCTACTGCTGCTGATGGTCCACAGTGCTTCGTGGGTGCCCAGTCTGAGTTGCTAGATCTGTTCAAAATCTATCCCATTTAGCATGGTGGTAGTGCCACACATAAGAACATAAGAACTAGGAGCAGGAGTAGGCAACTCAGCCCCTCGAGCCTGCCCCGCCATTCAATACGATCATGGCTGATCTCAGTTCGGCTTCAACTCCAATTTCCCACCCTCTCCCCATAACCTTTCAACCTGTTACTAATTAAAAATCTATCTATCTCCTCTTTAAATGTATTCAGCATCCCAGCATCCACTGCACTCTGAGGTAGTGAATTCCACAGATTCACAACCCTTTGAGAAAAGTAATTCCTCCTCATCTCTGATTTAAATCTATCACCCCTTAGCCTAAAACTATGATCTCTCGTTCTAGAATGCCCCACAAGGGGAAACATCTGCTCCACATCTACTTTGTCTATCCCCTTTAGCATCTTATATACTTCAATTAGATCTCCTCTCATCCTTCTAAACTCTAACGAGTATAGGCCTAAACTGCTCAATCTCTCCTCTGCCCTGAATCTCTGGAATCAATCTAGTGAAGCTCCTCTGAACCACCTCCAGTGCAACCACTTCCTTCCTCAAGTAAGGGGACCAAAACTGTGCACAGTACTCCAGGTGCGGTCTCACCAATGCCTTGTACAGTTGCAACAACACTTCCCTATTTTTATACTCTATTCCTTTAGCAATAAATGTCAAAATTCCACTTGCCTTCCCTATTACCTGCTGCAGCTGCATACTAGCTTTCAGCGATTCATGCATGAGGACACCCAGATCCCTCTGCACTGAAGCGTTCTGAAGTTTCTCTCCATTTAAATAATAAGTCACCTTTTTGTTCTTCCGACCAAAATGGATAACCTCACACTTATCCACGTTAAACTCCATCTGCCAAATTTTGGCCATTTCACCTAACCTGTCCATATCCATTTGTAAATTTCTTAGTTCTTCATTGCAACTTACTATCCCACCTATTTTGATGTCATCTGCAAATTTATCTATAGTACTTTCTATCCCTGAATCCAAGTCATTAATATAGATTGTAAATAGTTGTGGCCCAAGGACCGAACCCTGTGGCATCCCACTAATTACAGCTTGCCATCCAGAAAAAGACTCATTTATCTTGACTCTCTGCTTTCTGTTGGTTAGCCAATCCTCTATCCAAGCTAATATATTACCCCTAACTCCATGTGATCTTATCTTCTGAATTAATCTTTTGTGCTGCATCTTATCAAAGGCCTTCTGGAAGTCCAGATATATTCATTTACAGGATCCCCATTATCCACTTTGCTTGTCACGTCTTCACACAACACGTTGGAGGGTAACCTCAATGTGAAGGTGGGACTTCATCTCCACAAGGATTGTGCAATGGTAACTCCTAACAATGTTGTCATGGACAGATGCACCTGAAATGGGTAGATTCTGTGAGGATGAGGTCAAGTACATATTTCCTTCTTGTTGGTTCCCTCACCACCTGCTGCAGACCCAGTCTAGAATCTATGTTGTTCAGGACTTGGCCAGCTTAGTTAGTAGTGGTGATACGGAGCCACTCTTGGTAATGGATATTGAAGTCCCCCACCCAGAGTACATTCTGTGCCCTTGCCACCCTCAGTGCTTCCTCCGATGGCTGTTTAACATGGAGGAGCATTGATTCATCAGCTGATGTAAGGTGGTAGGTGGTAATCAGCAGGGGGTTTCCTTGTCCATATTTGACACGATGCCATGAGTTTTCATGGGGTCTGGAGTCAATGTTGAGGACTCTCCCCCGACTGTATACCTCTGTGCTGCCACCTCTGCTGGGTCTGTCCTGCCGGTGGGGCAGATGGTGATGGTGATGTCTGGGACATTGTCTGTATGGTATGATTCTGTGAGTATGACTGTCAGGCTGTTTGACAAGTCTGTAGCACAACTTTGGAGATTTGGCATAAGCCCCCCGATGTTAGTAAGGAGGATTTTGCAGGGTCAACAGGGCTGTGTGTACCATTGTCATTTCTGGTGCCTAAGACGATGTCAGGTGGTCCATCCAGTTTTATTCCTTTTTGACTTTTCAGCAGTGGTTTGATACAACTGAATGACTTGGTAGGCCATTTCAGAGGACAGTTAAGAGTGAATCACATTGCTGTGGGTCTGGAGTCACATATAAGCCAGACCAGGGAAGGATGGCAGATTTCCATCTGCCTCATTCAGGTAGAACATAGAACAATAACTCAAAATTTGTTGATCTTAGCATCAGTGACCTTCATATATCAAAGGCTATTTCTGCTCTTTGAGAAAATGAATTTTTCTTTAACCCTCAGAAAAGACTCAATGTACATATGTTTATTGGTTCTGATGGTTTAATTTAAAATAAGGTCCTTTAGTTTTACAAGGGGAGGGGGGTGAAGATGTTGTGTTCAATAGTTCGAAATTGAATTGTGTGTGTCTGTTGACTGCTCACGGTGTGCTGTGCACTGTCATTCAATCCTGTGGGTGTGGTTACTAAAACTGAAACCAAGCAGTAAAGCATGAAGCTCAGTTTCACTCATGGAAACTGGTGAGTGTCATCTCTGCATATCTCCAAGTCACAAAACACATTATGAAGGTCACCACCGCCCTCAATTTCTTGTCCCTTGTTCCTTCCAGGATAATACCAGAGAAACCGCGAGGGTTTTACAGTCAGCTGCTCATTAATACATAAGGCAGGTGATCAATAGATTTTTATTGCAGGATTGGGAGTTATGTAAACTTCCCCTGTGATGACAATAGCCAGAATGATTGGGCTCTCGGGTCTCCTTTCTGGTGGATTCCCTCAGGTAAAGGATGTGCCATCAACTTCACAAGGTGACAATCTGAGCACATCACAGGCCACATCAACCAGGAGTGTTTATAAATTGACAGTAACATTCCATCAATGTGGAGCTGGTGTGAAACCACAAGAAATTGTTCATGTAGGTTTGCTCCAGATTCTCTGAGAGCTGTCATGATTCATTCCAACTGAGACCACCCAACAACACAGACCTTCCCATTCTAAGAAGCAGATTGAAGCAGAGATGTTGGTCAGCCCTACGACATCACAGCACTTGTTCCACAGGGAGGTCAAAACATTCAGTTCAAATTCTAACTACCCCTGGACCTTATCCAAGCCTATGGTCCATTTATAGCTGCATTGTTCAAAGTAAATCGCAATTTTTAATCATCATATTGGTTGACCCCTGGGAGAGTGCAATCAGCATATCTCCCAGCACCAATCCCTGGGACACTGTACTCAGTACATCTCCCAGCACCAATCCCTGCGAAACTGGACTCAATACATCTCCCAACAACGATCCCTGGGACCCTGCACTCAGTACATCTCTCTCAGCACTGATCCCTGGGACATTGCACTCAATACATCTCCCAACATCGATCCCTGGGACACTGCACTCAATACATCTTCCAGCAAAAATCCCTGGGACACTCCACTCAGTACATCTCCCAGCATCGATCCCTGGGAGAAAGCACTCTGTACATCTCCCTGCACCAATCCCTGGGACACTGCACTCAGTACATCTCCAGCATTGACACCTGGGATATTGCTCTCAGTACACATATCAGAACTGAGCACTGGGACACTGTAATTGGTACACCTCCCCACAATGGTCTCTGGGACACTGCACACAGTGCATTGTAGAGCACAGATCGCAGAGACATTGAACTCAGTACATTACCCAGCACTGTTCCCTGGAACATTGCACTCAATACATCTCCCAGCATCAATCCCTGGAACAATGCACTCAGTACATCTCCCAGCACCGATCCCTGGGACACTGCATTCAGCATATCTCCCAGCACCGATCCTTGGGTCACTGCACTCGATGCATCTCCCAGCACTGGTCCCTGGGACACTTCACTCAGTGCATATCACAGCACCGATTCTAGGAACACTGCACTCAATACATCTCCCAGCACTGATCCCTGGAACACTGCACTCAGTACATCTCCCAGCACCGATACCTGGAACACTGCACTCAATACATCTCCCAGCACCGATCCCTGAGACACTGCACTCAGTACATCTCCCAGCACAGATCCCTGGAACACTGCATTCAGTAGATCTCCCAGCACCGATCCCTGGGACACTGCACACCGTGCATTGCAGAGTACAGATCGCAGAGACTTTGAACTCAGTACATTACGCAGCAGTGATCCATGGAACACGGCACTCAGTACATCTCCCAGCACCAATCCCTGGGACACTGAACTCAATATATCTCCCAACACTGATTCCTGGGACACTGCACTCAGTACATCTCCCAGCACCAATCCCTGCGAAACTTGTCTCAATACATCTCCCAACACCGATCCCTGGGACCCTGCACTCAATACATCTTCCAGCACCAATCCCTGGGACACTGCACTCAGTACATCGCCCAGCATTGATCCCTGGGACACTGCATTCATTACATCCCCCAGCACCGATCCCTGGGACACTGCACTCAGTACATCTCCAGCACTGCCACCTGGTATATTGCTCTCACTTCACGTATCAGAACTGATCATTGGGACACTGTAATTGGTAGATCTCCCCACACTCGTCTCTGGGACACTGCGCACAGTGCATTGCAGAGCACAGATCGCAGAGACATTGCACTCAGTACATTACCCTGTAATGATCACTGGAACACTGCACTCAATACATCTCCCAGCATCGATCCCTGGAACACTGCACTCAATACATCATCCAGCACCGATCCCTGGAACACTGTACACAATACATCTCCCAGCACCAATCCCTGGAACAATGCACTAAGTACGTCTCCCAGCACCGATCCCTGGAGCACTGCAATCAGTACATCTCCCAGCACCGATACCTGGGACACTGCATTCAGCATATCTCCCAGCACTGATCCCTGGGACGCTGCACTCAATACATCTCCCAGCATCGATCCTTATGACACAGCACTCAATACATCTTCCAGCACCGATCCCTGGGAGACTGCACTCAGTACATCCCCCAGCACCGATCCCTGGGACACTGCACTCCGTACATCTCCCAGCACCGATCCCTGGGACACTGCACTCCGTACATCTCCCAGCATCGATCCCTGGGACACTGTACTCCGTACATCTCCCAACACCGATCCCTGGGACACTGTACTCAGTACATCTCCCAGAACTGATCCTTGGGACATTGCACTCAGTATGTCTCCAGCATTGAACCCTGGGATATTGCTCTCAGTACATGTCTCAGAACTAATCCCTTGGACACTGCAATTGGTATATCTCCCAATACTGGTCTCTGGGACACTGGACAAAGTGCATTGGCCGAGTACACATTGTAGAGATACAGCACTCAGTACATCTCCCAGCACTGATCCCTGTGACACTGCACTCAATATATTTTCCTGCACTGATCCCTGTGTCAAAGCATTCAATGCATCTACCAGCATTGATTCCTGGGAAACTGCATTCAGTGCATCTCCCAGCACCGATCCCTGGGATGCTGCACTCAGTATATCCCCCAGCACCAATCCCTGGGACACTGCACTCAGTACATCTCCCAGCACCAATCCCTGGGACACTGCACTCTGTGCATCTCCCAACCCCGATCCCTGGGAGACAGCACTTAGTACATCTCCCAGCATCGATCCCTAGAACACTGCACTCAATACATCTTCCAGTACCGAGCCCTGGTACACTGTACAAAATACGTCTCCCAGCAGCAATTCCTGGAAAAATGCGCTCAGTACATCTCCCAGCACCGATCCCTGGAGCACTGTATTCAGTACATCTCCCAGCACTGATCCCTGGGACACTGCATTCAGCATACCTCCCAGCACCAATCCCTGGGACGCTGCCCTCAATACATCTCCCAGCATCGATCCCTATGACACAGCACTCAGTACATCTTCCAGCACCGATCCCTGGGAGACTGCAAGTACATCCCCCAGCACCAATCCCTGTGACACTGCACTCAATACATCTCCCAACACCGATCCCTGGGAAACTGCACTCAATACATCTTCCAGCACCGATCCCTGGAACACTGTACTCAGTACAACTCCCAGAACCAATCCCTGAGACACTGCTCTCAGTGCATCTCCCAGCACCAATCCCTGGGACACTGAACTCAATACATCAAACAACACTGATTCCTGGGATACTGGACTCAGTACACCTCCCAGCACCAATCCCTGCGAAACTGCTCTCAGTGCATCTCCCAGCACCAATCCGTGGGACACTGCACTCAGTACATTACCCAGCACTGATCCCTAGAACACAGCACTCAATACATCTCCCTGCATCGATCCCTAGAACACTGCACTCAATACATCTTCCAGCACCGATCCCTGGAACACTGCACACAATACATCTCCCAGCATCAATCCCTGGAACAATGCACTCAGTACATCTCCCAGCACCGATCCCTGGGACACTGCATTCAGCATATCTCCCAGCACCGATCCTTGGGTCACTGCACTCAGTGCATCTCCCAGCACTGGTCCCTGGGACACTTCACTCAGTGCATCTCCCAGCACCGATTCTAGGAACACTGCACTCAATACATCTCCCAGCACTGATCCCTGGAACACTGCACTCAGTACATCTCCCAGCACCAATACCTGGAACACTGCACTCAATACATCTCCCAGCACCGATCCCTGAGACACTGCACTCAGTACATCTCCCAGCACCGATCCCTGGAACACTGCATTCAGTAGATCTCCCAGCACCGATCCCTGGGACACTGCACACAGTGCATTGCAGAGTACAGATCGCAGAGATATTGAACTCAGTACATTACCCAGCAGTGATCCATGGAACACGGCACTCAGTACATCTCCCAGCACCAATCCCTGGGACACTGAACTCAATATATCTCCCAACACTGATTCCTGGGACACTGCACTCAGTACATCTCCCAGCACCAATCACTGTGAAGCTTGTCTCAATACATCTCCCAACACCGATCCCTGGGACCCTGCACTCAATACATCTTCCAGCACCAATCCCTGGGACACTGCACTCAGTACATCGCCCAGCATCGATCCCTGGGACACTGCATTCATTACATCCCCCAGCACCGATCCCTGGGACACTGCACTCAGTACATCTCCAGCACTGCCACCTGGTATATTGCTCTCACTTCACGTATCAGAACTGATCATTGGGACACTGTAATTGGTAGATCTCCCCACACTCGTCTCTGGGACACTGCGCACAGTGCATTGCAGAGCACAGATCGCAGAGACATTGCACTCAGTACATTACCCTGTAATGATCACTGGAACACTGCACTCAATACATCTCCCAGCATCGATCCCTGGAACACTGCACTCAATACATCATCCAGCACCGATCCCTGGAACACTGTACACAATACATCTCCCAGCACCAATCCCTGGAACAATGCACTCAGTACATCTCCCAGCACCGATCCCTGGAGCACTGCATTCAGTTCATTTCCCAGCACCGATCCCTGGGACACCGCATTCAGCATATCTCCCAGCACCGATCGCTGGGACGCTGCGCTCAGTGCATCTTCCAGCACTGATCCTTGGGACATTGCACTCAGTGCATCTCCCAGCATCGATCCCTAGAACACTGCACTCAATACATCTTCCAAGACCGATCCCTGGGACACAGCACTCAGTACATCTCCCAGCACTGATCCCTGGGACACTGCACACAGTACATCTCCCAGCATCGATCCCTTCAACACTGCACTCAATACATCTTCCAGTACCAATCCCTGGAACACTGCACTCAGTACAACTACCAGAACCAATCCCTGAGAAACTGCTCTCAGTGCATCTCCCAGCACCAATCCCTGGGACACTGAACTCAATACATCTCCCAACACTGATTCCTGGGATACTGCACTCAGTACACCTCCCAGCACCAATCCCTGCGAAACTGCTCTCAGTGCATCTCCCAGCACCAATCCGTGGGACACTGCCCTTAGTACATTACCCAGCACTGATCCCTAGAACACTGCACTCAATACATCTCCCTGCATCGATCCCTAGAACACTGCACTCAATACATCTTCCAGCACTGATCCCTGGGACACTGCACTCAGTACATTCCTCAGCACCGATCCCTGTGACACTGCACTCAATACATCTCCCAACACCGATCCCTAGGACACTGCACTCAGTACATCTCACAGCACCGATCCCTGGGACCCTGGACTCAATACATCTCCCAACATCGATCCCTGGGGCTCTGCACTCAATACATCTTCCAGCACCATTCCCTGGGACACTGCCCTCAGTACATCTCCAAGCATCGATCCCTGGGAGACTGCACTCAGTATATCCCCCAGCACCGATCCCTGGTAGACTGCACTCAGTACATCTCTCAGCACCGATCTCTGGGACACTGCACTCAGTACATCTCCAAGCATCGATCCCTGGGAGACTGCACTCAGTATATCCCCCAGCACCGATCCCTGGTTGACTGCACTCAGTACATCTCCCAGCAGCGATGTCTGGGACACTGCACTCAGTACATCTCCCAGCACCGATCCCTGGGAAACTGCACTCCGTACATCTCCCAGCACCGATCCCTGGGAAACTGCACTCCGTACATCTCCCAGCACCGATCCCTGGGACACTGCACTCAGCACATCTCCCAGCACTGATCCTTGGGACATTGCACTCAGTATGTCTCCAGCATTGAGCCCTGGGATATTGCTCTTAGTACATGTCTCAGAACTAATCCCTTGGACACTGCAATTGGTATATCTCCCAATACTGGTCTCTGGGGCACTGGACACAGTGCATTGGCCGTGTACACATTGCAGAGATACTGCACTCAGTACATCTCCCAGCACTGATCCCTGTGACACTGCACTCAATAGATTTTCCTGCATCGATCCCTGTGTCAAAGCATTCAGTGCATCTCCCAGCACCAATCCCTGGGACACTGCCCTCAGTGCATCTCCCAGCACCGATCCCTGGGACACTGCCCTCAGTGCATCTCCCAGCACCGATCCCGGGGACACTGCACTCAGTACATCTCCCAGCACCGATCCCGGGGACACTGCACTCAGTACATCTCCCAGCACTGACCCCTGGGACACTGCACTCAGTACATCTCCCAGCACTGACCCCTGGGACACTGCACTCAGTACATCTCCCAGCACCGATCCCTGGGAGACAGGACTTAGTACATCTCCCAGCATCGATCCCCAGAACACTGCACTCAATACATCTTCCAGCACCGATCCCTGGTACACTGTACAAAATACATCTCCCAGCACCAATCCCTGGAAAAATGCACTCAGTACATCTCCCAGCACCGATCCCTGGAGCACTGCATTCAGTACATCTCCCAGCACTGATCCCTGGGACGCTGCACTCAATATATCTCCCAGCATCGATCCCTGTGACACAGCACTCAGTACATCTTCCAGCACCGATCCCTGGGAGACTGCAAGTACATCCCCCAGCACCAATCCCTGTGACACTGCACTCAATACATCTCCCAACACCGATCCCTGGGAAACTGCACTCAATACATCTTCCAGCACCGATCCCTGGAACACTGTACTCAGTACAACTCCCAGAACCAATCCCTGAGACACTGCTCTCAGTGCATCTCCCAGCACCAATCCCTGGGACACTGAACTCAATACATCTCCCAACACTGATTCCTGGGATACTGCACTCAGTACACCTCCCAGCACCAATCCCTGCGAAACTGCTCTCAGTGCATCTCCCAGCACCAATCCGTGGGACACTGCACTCAGTACATTACCCAGCACTGATCCCTAGAACACTGCACTCAATACATCTCCCTGCATCGATCCCTAGAACACTGCACTCAATACATCTTCCAGCACTGATCCCTGGGAGACTGCACTCAGTACATCCCCCAGCACCGATCCCTGTGACACTGCACTCAATACATCTCCCAACACCGATCCCTAGGACACTGCACTCAGTACATCTCCCAGCACCGATCCCTGGGACACTGGACTCAATACATCTCCCAACATCGATCCCTGGGGCTCTGCACTCAATACATCTCTCAGCACCATTCCCTGGGACACTGCACTCAGTACATCTCCAAGCATCGATCCCTGGGAGACTGCACTCAGTATATCTCCCAGCACCGATCCCTGGTAGACTGCACTCAGTACATCTCTCAGCACCGATCGCTGGGACACTGCACTCAGTACATCACCAAGCATCGATTCCTGGGACACTGCACTCAGTATATCCCCCAGCACCGATCCCTGGTTGACTGCACTCAGTACATCTCCCAGCACAGATGTCTGGGACACTGCACTCAATACATCTCCCAGCACTGATCCTTGGGACATTGCACTCAGTATGTCTCGAGCATTGAGCCCTGGGATATTGCTCTTAGTACATGTCTCAGAACTAATCCCTTGGACACTGCAATTGGTATATCTCCCAATACTGGTCTCTGGGACACTGGACACAGTGCATTGGCCGAGTACACATTGCAGAGATACTGCACTCAGTACATCTCCCAGCACTGATCCCTGTGACGCTGCACTCAATACATTTTCCTGCATCGATCCCTGTGTCAAAGCATTCAGTGCATCTCCCAGCACCAATCCCTGGGACACTGCCCTCAGTGCATCTCCCAGCACCGATCCCTGGGACACTGCCCTCAGTGCATCTCCCAGCACCGATCCCTGGGACAGTGCACTCAGTACATCTCCCAGCACCGATCCCGGGGACACTGCACTCAGTACATCTCCCAGCACTGACCCCTGGGACACTGCACTCAGTACATCTCCCAGCACCGATCCCTGGGACACTGCACTCAGTACATCTCCCAGCACCGATCCCTGGGAGACAGGACTTAGTACATCTCCCAGCATCGATCCCCAGAACACTGCACTCAATACATCTTCCAGCACCGATCCCTGGTACACTGTACAAAATACATCTCCCAGCACCAATCCCTGGAAAAATGCACTCAGTACATCTCCCAGCACCGATCCCTGGAGCACTGCATTCAGTACATCTCCCAGCACTGATCCCTGGGACGCTGCACTCAATATATCTCCCAGCATCGATCCCTGTGACACAGCACTCAGTACATCTTCCAGCACCGATCCCTGGGAGACTGCAAGTACATCCCCCAGCACCAATCCCTGTGACACTGCACTCAATACATCTCCCAACACCGATCCCTGGGAAACTGCACTCAATACATCTTCCAGCACCGATCCCTGGAACACTGTACTCAGTACAACTCCCAGAACCAATCCCTGAGACACTGCTCTCAGTGCATCTCCCAGCACCAATCCCTGGGACACTGAACTCAATACATCTCCCAACACTGATTCCTGGGATACTGCACTCAGTACACCTCCCAGCACCAATCCCTGCGAAACTGCTCTCAGTGCATCTCCCAGCACCAATCCGTGGGACACTGCACTCAGTACATTACCCAGCACTGATCCCTAGAACACTGCACTCAATACATCTCCCTGCATCGATCCCTAGAACACTGCACTCAATACATCTTCCAGCACTGATCCCTGGGAGACTGCACTCAGTACATCCCCCAGCACCGATCCCTGTGACACTGCACTCAATACATCTCCCAACACCGATCCCTAGGACACTGCACTCAGTACATCTCCCAGCACCGATCCCTGGGACACTGGACTCAATACATCTCCCAACATCGATCCCTGGGGCTCTGCACTCAATACATCTCTCAGCACCATTCCCTGGGACACTGCACTCAGTACATCTCCAAGCATCGATCCCTGGGAGACTGCACTCAGTATATCTCCCAGCACCGATCCCTGGTAGACTGCACTCAGTACATCTCTCAGCACCGATCGCTGGGACACTGCACTCAGTACATCACCAAGCATCGATTCCTGGGACACTGCACTCAGTATATCCCCCAGCACCGATCCCTGGTTGACTGCACTCAGTACATCTCCCAGCACAGATGTCTGGGACACTGCACTCAATACATCTCCCAGCACTGATCCTTGGGACATTGCACTCAGTATGTCTCGAGCATTGAGCCCTGGGATATTGCTCTTAGTACATGTCTCAGAACTAATCCCTTGGACACTGCAATTGGTATATCTCCCAATACTGGTCTCTGGGACACTGGACACAGTGCATTGGCCGAGTACACATTGCAGAGATACTGCACTCAGTACATCTCCCAGCACTGATCCCTGTGACGCTGCACTCAATACATTTTCCTGCATCGATCCCTGTGTCAAAGCATTCAGTGCATCTCCCAGCACCAATCCCTGGGACACTGCCCTCAGTGCATCTCCCAGCACCGATCCCTGGGACACTGCCCTCAGTGCATCTCCCAGCACCGATCCCTGGGACAGTGCACTCAGTACATCTCCCAGCACCGATCCCGGGGACACTGCACTCAGTACATCTCCCAGCACTGACCCCTGGGACACTGCACTCAGTACATCTCCCAGCACCGATCCCTGGGACACTGCACTCAGTACATCTCCCAGCACCGATCCCTGGGAGACAGGACTTAGTACATCTCCCAGCATCGATCCCCAGAACACTGCACTCAATACATCTTCCAGCACCGATCCCTGGTACACTGTACAAAATACATCTCCCAGCACCAATCCCTGGAACAATGCACTCAGTACATCTCCCAGCACCAATCCCTGGAGCACTGCATTCAGTACATCTCCCAGCACTGATCCCTGGGACACTGCATTCAGCATATCTCCCAGCACCAATCCCTGGGACGCTGCACTCAATACATCTCCCAGCATCGATCCCTATGACACAGCACTCAATACATCTTCCAGCACCGATCCCTGGGAGACTGCAAGTACATCCCCCAGCACCAATCCCTGTGAAACTGCACTCAATACATCTCCCAACACCGATCCCTGGGACACTGCACTCAGTACATTTCCCAGCACCGATCCCTGGGACCCTGGATTCAATACATCTCCCAACATCGATCCCTGGGGCTCTGCACTCAATACATCTTCCAGCAGCATTTCCTGGGACACTGCACTCAGTACATCTCCCAGCACCAATCCCTGGGACACTGCACTCAATACATCTTCCAAGACCGATTCCTGGGACGCAGCACTCAGTACATCTCCCAGCACCGATCCCTGGGACACTGCACTCAGTACATCTCCAAGCACCGATCCCTGGGACACTGCACTCAGTACATTTCCCAGCACCGATCCCGGGGACACTGCACTCAGTACATCTCCCAGCATCGATCCCTATGATACTGCACTCAATACATCTCCCAGCACCGATCCCTGGGACACTGTACTCAGTACGTCTCCCAGCACTGATCCTTGGGACATTGCACGCAGTATGTCTCCAGCATTGAGCCCTGGGGTATTGCTCTCAGTACATGTCTCAGAACTAATCTCTGGGACACTGCAATTGGTATATCTCCCAACACTGGTCTCTGGGACACTGGACACAGTGTATTGAAGAGCACACATTGCTGAGATACAGCACTCAGTACATCTCCCATCACTGATCCCTGTGACACTGCACTCAATACATTTTCCTAAACCGATCCCTGTTTCATTGCATTCAATGCATCTGCCAGCATTGATTCCTGGGACACTGCATTCAGTGCATCTCCCAGCACTGATCCCTGGGACGCTGCACTCAGTATATCCCCTAGCACCAATCCCTGGGACACTGCACTCAGTGCATCTCCCAGCACCGATCCCTCGGGCACTGCACTCTGTGCATCTCCCAGTACCGATCCCTGGGACACTGCCCTCAGTGCACCTCCCAGTACCGATCCCTGGAACAATGCACTCAGTACATCTCCCAGCACCGATCCCTGGGACACTGCATTCAGCATATCTCCCAGCACCGATCCTTGGGTCACTGCACTCAGTGCATCTCCCAGCACTGGTCCCTGGGACACTTCACTCAGTGCATCTCCCAGCACCGATTCTAGGAACACTGCACTCAATACATCTCCCAGCACTGATCCCTGGAACACTGCACTCAGTACATCTCCCAGCACCAATACCTGGAACACTGCACTCAATACATCTCCCAGCACCGATCCCTGAGACACTGCACTCAGTACATCTCCCAGCACCGATCCCTGGAACACTGCATTCAGTAGATCTCCCAGCACCGATCCCTGGGACACTGCACACAGTGCATTGCAGAGTACAGATCGCAGAGATATTGAACTCAGTACATTACCCAGCAGTGATCCATGGAACACGGCACTCAGTACATCTCCCAGCACCAATCCCTGGGACACTGAACTCAATATATCTCCCAACACTGATTCCTGGGACACTGCACTCAGTACATCTCCCAGCACCAATCACTGCGAAGCTTGTCTCAATACATCTCCCAACACCGATCCCTGGGACCCTGCACTCAATACATCTTCCAGCACCAATCCCTGGGACACTGCACTCAGTACATCGCCCAGCATCGATCCCTGGGACACTGCATTCATTACATCCCCCAGCACCGATCCCTGGGACACTGCACTCAGTACATCTCCAGCACTGCCACCTGGTATATTGCTCTCACTTCACGTATCAGAACTGATCATTGGGACACTGTAATTGGTAGATCTCCCCACACTCGTCTCTGGGACACTGCGCACAGTGCATTGCAGAGCACAGATCGCAGAGACATTGCACTCAGTACATTACCCTGTAATGATCACTGGAACACTGCACTCAATACATCTCCCAGCATCGATCCCTGGAACACTGCACTCAATACATCATCCAGCACCGATCCCTGGTACACTGTACTCAATACATCTCCCAGCACCAATCCCTGGAACAATGCACTCAGTACATCTCCCAGCACCGATCCCTGGAGCACTGCATTCAGTTCATTTCCCAGCACCGATCCCTGGGACACCGCATTCAGCATATCTCCCAGCACCGATCGCTGGGACGCTGCGCTCAGTGCATCTTCCAGCACTGATCCTTGGGACATTGCACTCAGTGCATCTCCCAGCATCGATCCCTAGAACACTGCACTCAATACATCTTCCAAGACCGATCCCTGGGACACAGCACTCAGTACATCTCCCAGCACTGATCCCTGGGACACTGCACACAGTACATCTCCCAGCATCGATCCCTTCAACACTGCACTCAATACATCTTCCAGTACCAATCCCTGGAACACTGCACTCAGTACAACTCCCAGAACCAATCCCTGAGAAACTGCTCTCAGTGCATCTCCCAGCACCAATCCCTGGGACACTGAACTCAATACATCTCCCAACACTGATTCCTGGGATACTGCACTCAGTACACCTCCCAGCACCAATCCCTGCGAAACTGCTCTCAGTGCATCTCCCAGCACCAATCCGTGGGACACTGCCCTTAGTACATTACCCAGCACTGATCCCTAGAACACTGCACTCAATACATCTCCCTGCATCGATCCCTAGAACACTGCACTCAATACATCTTCCAGCACTGATCCCTGGGACACTGCACTCAGTACATCCCTCAGCACCGATCCCTGTGACACTGCACTCAATACATCTCCCAACACCGATCCCTAGGACACTGCATTCAGCATATCTCCCAGCACCAATCCCTGGGACGCTGCACTCAATACATCTCCCAGCATCGATCCCTATGACACAGCACTCAGTACATCTTCCAGCACCGATCCCTGGGAGACTGCAAGTACATCCCCCAGCACCAATCCCTGTGACACTGCACTCAATACATCTCCCAACACCGATCCCTGGGAAACTGCACTCAATACATCTTCCAGCACCGACCGCTGGAACACTGCACTCAGTACAACTCCCAGAACCAATCCCTGAGACACTGCACTCAGTGCATCTCCCAGCACCAATCCCTGGGACACTGAACTCAATACATCTCCCAACACTGATTCCTGGGATACTGCACTCAGTACACCTCCCAGCACCAATCCCTGCGAAACTGCTCTCAGTGCATCTCCCAGCACCAATCCGTGGGACACTGCACTCAGTACATTACCCAGCACTGATCCCTAGAACACTGCACTCAATACATCTCCCTGCATCGCTCCCTAGAACACTGCACTCAATACATCTTCCAGCACTGATCCCTGGGAGACTGCATTCAGTACATCCCCCAGCACCGATCCCTGTGACACTGCACTCAATACATCTACCAACACCGATCCCTAGGACACTGCTCTCAGTGCATCTCCCAGCACCAATCCCTGGGACACTGAACTCAATACATCTCCCAACACTGATTCCTGGGATACTGCACTCAGTACACCTCCCAGCACCAATCCCTGCGAAACTGCTCTCAGTGCATCTCCCAGCACCAATCCGTGGGACACTGCACTCAGTACATTACCCAGCACTGATCCCTAGAACACTGCACTCAATACATCTCCCTGCATCGCTCCCTAGAACACTGCACTCAATACATCTTCCAGCACTGATCCCTGGGAGACTGCATTCAGTACATCCCCCAGCACCGATCCCTGTGACACTGCACTCAATACATCTACCAACACCGATCCCTAGGACACTGCACTCAGTACATCTCCCAGCACCGATCCCTGGGACCCTGGACTCAATACATCTCCCAACATCGATCCCTGGGGCTCTGCACTCAATACATCTTCCAGCACCATTCCCTGGGACACTGCACTCAGTACATCTCCCAGCACCGATCCCGGGGACACTGCACTCAGTACATCTCCCAGCACTGACCCCTGGGACACTGCACTCAGTACATCTCCCAGCACTGACCCCTGGGACACTGCACTCAGTACATCTCCCAGCACTGATCCCTGGGAGACAGGACTTAGTACATCTCCCAGCATCGATCCCCAGAACACTGCCCTCAATACATCTTCCAGCACCGATCCCTGATACACTGTACAAAATACATCTCCCAGCACCAATCCCTGGAACAATGCACTCAGTACATCTCCCAGCACCGATCCCTGGGAGACAGGACTTAGCACATCTCCCAGCATCGATCCCCAGAACACTGCACTCAATATATCTTCCAGCACCGATCCCTGGTACACTGTACAAAATACATCTCCCAGCACCAATCCCTGGAACAATGCACTCAGTACATCTCCCAGCACCGATCCCTGGAGCACTGCATTCAGTACATCTCCCAGCACTGATCCCTGGGACACTGCATTCGGCATATCTCCCAGCACCAATCCCTGGGACGCTGCACTCAATACATCTCCCAGCATCGATCCCTATGACACAGCACTCAATACATCTTCCAGCACCGATCCCTGGTACACTGTACAAAATACATCTCCCAGCACCAATCCCTGGAACAATGCACTCAGTACATCTCCCAGCACCGATCCCTGGAGCACTGCATTCAGTACATCTCCCAGCACTGATCCCAGGGACACTGCATTCAGCATATGTCCCAGCACCGATCCCTGGGACGCTGCGCTCAGTGCATCTCCCAGCATTGATCCTTGGGACATTGCACTCAGTACATCTCCCAGCATCGTTCCCTAGAACACTGCACTCAATACATCTTCCAAGACCGATCCCTGGGACACAGCACTCAGTACATCTCCCAGCACTGATCCCTGGGACACTGCACTCAGTACATCTCCCAGCACTGACCCCTGGGACACTGCACTCAGTACATCTCCCAGCACCGATCCCTGGGAGACAGGACTTAGTACATCTCCCAGCATCGATCCCCAGAACACTGCCCTCAATACATCTTGCAGCACCGATCCCTGATACACTGTACAAAATACATCTCCCAGCACCAATCCCTGGAACAATGCACTCAGTACATCTCCCAGCACCGATCCCTGGGAGACAGGACTTAGTACATCTCCCAGCATCGATCCCCAGATCACTGCACTCAATACATCTTCCAGCACCGATCCCTGGTACACTGTACAAAATACATCTCCCAGCACCAATCCCTGGAACAATGCACTCAGTACATCTCCCAGCACCGATCCCTGGAGCACTGCATTCAGTACATCTCCCAGCACTGATCCCTGGGACACTGCATTCGGCATATCTCCCAGCACCAATCCCTGGGACGCTGCACTCAATACATCTCCCAGCATCGATCCCTATGACACAGCACTCAATACATCTTCCAGCACCGATCCCTGGTACACTGTACAAAATACATCTCCCAGCACCAATCCCTGGAACAATGCACTCAGTACATCTCCCAGCACCGATCCCTGGAGCACTGCATTCAGTACATCTCCCAGCACTGATCCCAGGGACACTGCATTCAGCATATCTTCCAGCACCGATCCCTGGGACGCTGCACTCAGTGCATCTCCCAGCACTGATCCTTGGGACATTGCACTCAGTACATCTCCCAGCATCGATCCCTGGAACACTGCACTCAATACATCATCCAAGACCGATCCCTGGGACACAGCACTCAGTACATCGCCCAGCACTGATCCCTGGGACACTGCACACAGTACATCTCCCAGCATCGATCCCTTCAACACTGCACTCAATACATCTTCCAGTACCAATCCCTGGAACACTGCACTCAGTACAACTCCCAGAACCAATCCCTGAGAAACTGCTCTCAGTGCATCTCCCAGCACCAATCCCTGGGACACTGAACGCAATACATCTCCCAACACTGATTCCTGGGATACTGCACTCAGTACACCTCCCAGCACCAATCCCTGCGAAACTGCTCTCAGTGCATCTCCCAGCACCAATCCGTGGGACACTGCCCTTAGTACATTACCCAGCACTGATCCCTAGAACACTGCACTCAATACATCTTCCAGCACTGATCCCTGGGACACTGCACTCAGTACATCCCTCAGCACCGATCCCTGTGACACTGCACTCAATACATCTCCCAACACCGATCCCTAGGACACTGCACTCAGTACATCTCACAGCACCGATCCCTGGGACCCTGGACTCAATACATCTCCCAACATCGATCCCTGGGGCTCTGCACTCAATACATCTTCCAGCACTATTCCCTGGGACACTGCCCTCAGTACATCTCCAAGCATCGATCCCTGGGAGACTGCACTCAGTATATCCCCCAGCACCGATCCCTGGTAGACTGCACTCAGTACATCTCTCAGCACCGATCTCTGGGACACTGCACTCAGTACATCTCCAAGCATCGATCCCTGGGAGACTGCACTCAGTATATCCCCCAGCACCGATCCCTGGTTGACTGCACTCAGTACATCTCCCAGCACCGATGTCTGGGACACTGCACTCAGTACATCTCCCAGCACTGATCCCTGGGACACTGCATTCAGCATATCTCCCAGCACCAATCCCTGGGACGCTGCACTCAATACATCTCCCAGCATCGATCCCTATGACACAGCACTCAGTACATCTTCCAGCACCGATCCCTGGGAGACTGCAAGTACATCCCCCAGCACCAATCCCTGTGACACTGCACTCAATACATCTCCCAACACCGATCCCTGGGAAACTGCACTCAATACATCTTCCAGCACCGACCGCTGGAACACTGCACTCAGTGCATCTCCCAGCACCAATCCCTGGGACACTGAACTCAATACATCTCCCAACACTGATTCCTGGGATACTGCACTCAGTACACCTCCCAGCACCAATCCCTGCGAAACTGCTCTCAGTGCATCTCCCAGCACCAATCCGTGGGACACTGCACTCAGTACATTACCCAGCACTGATCCCTAGAACACTGCACTCAATACATCTCCCTGCATCGCTCCCTAGAACACTGCACTCAATACATCTTCCAGCACTGATCCCTGGGAGACTGCATTCAGTACATCCCCCAGCACCGATCCCTGTGACACTGCACTCAATACATCTACCAACACCGATCCCTAGGACACTGCACTCAGTACATCTCCCAGCACCGATCCCTGGGACCCTGGACTCAATACATCTCCCAACATCGATCCCTGGGGCTCTGCACTCAATACATCTTCCAGCACCATTCCCTGGGACACTGCACTCAGTACATCTCCCAGCACCGATCCCGGGGACACTGCACTCAGTACATCTCCCAGCACTGACCCCTGGGACACTGCACTCAGTACATCTCCCAGCACCGATCCCTGGGAGACAGGACTTAGTACATCTCCCAGCATCGATCCCCAGAACACTGCCCTCAATACATCTTCCAGCACCGATCCCTGATACATTGTACAAAATACATCTCCCAGCACCAATCCCTGGAACAATGCACTCAGTACATCTCCCAGCACCGATCCCTGGGAGACAGGACTTAGCACATCTCCCAGCATCGATCCCCAGAACACTGCACTCAATATATCTTCCAGCACCGATCCCTGGTACACTGTACAAAATACATCTCCCAGCACCAATCCCTGGAACAATGCACTCAGTACATCTCCCAGCACCGATCCCTGGAGCACTGCATTCAGTACATCTCCCAGCACTGATCCCTGGGACACTGCATTCGGCATATCTCCCAGCACCAATCCCTGGGACGCTGCATTCAATACATCTCCCAGCATCGATCCCTATGACACAGCACTCAATACATCTTCCAGCACCGATCCCTGGTACACTGTACAAAATACATCTCCCAGCACCAATCCCTGGAACAATGCACTCAGTACATCTCCCAGCACCGATCCCTGGAGCACTGCATTCAGTACATCTCCCAGCACTGATCCCAGGGACACTGCATTCAGCATATGTCCCAGCACCGATCCCTGGGACGCTGCGCTCAGTGCATCTCCCAGCATTGATCCTTGGGACATTGCACTCAGTACATCTCCCAGCATCGTTCCCTAGAACACTGCACTCAATACATCTTCCAAGACCGATCCCTGGGACACAGCACTCAGTACATCTCCCAGCACTGATCCCTGGGACACTGCACTCAGTACATCTCCCAGCACTGACCCCTGGGACACTGCACTCAGTACATCTCCCAGCACCGATCCCTGGGAGACAGGACTTAGTACATCTCCCAGCATCGATCCCCAGAACACTGCCCTCAATACATCTTGCAGCACCGATCCCTGATACACTGTACAAAATACATCTCCCAGCACCAATCCCTGGAACAATGCACTCAGTACATCTCCCAGCACCGATCCCTGGGAGACAGGACTTAGTACATCTCCCAGCATCGATCCCCAGAACACTGCACTCAATACATCTTCCAGCACCGATCCCTGGTACACTGTACAAAATACATCTCCCAGCACCAATCCCTGGAACAATGCACTCAGTACATCTCCCAGCACCGATCCCTGGAGCACTGCATTCAGTACATCTCCCAGCACTGATCCCTGGGACACTGCATTCGGCATATCTCCCAGCACCAATCCCTGGGACGCTGCACTCAATACATCTCCCAGCATCGATCCCTATGACACAGCACTCAATACATCTTCCAGCACCGATCCCTGGTACACTGTACAAAATACATCTCCCAGCACCAATCCCTGGAACAATGCACTCAGTACATCTCCCAGCACCGATCCCTGGAGCACTGCATTCAGTACATCTCCCAGCACTGATCCCAGGGACACTGCATTCAGCATATCTTCCAGCACCGATCCCTGGGACGCTGCACTCAGTGCATCTCCCAGCACTGATCCTTGGGACATTGCACTCAGTACATCTCCCAGCATCGATCCCTGGAACACTGCACTCAATACATCATCCAAGACCGATCCCTGGGACACAGCACTCAGTACATCTCCCAGCACTGATCCCTGGGACACTGCACACAGTACATCTCCCAGCATCGATCCCTTCAACACTGCACTCAATACACCTTCCAGTACCAATCCCTGGAACACTGCACTCAGTACAACTCCCAGAACCAATCCCTGAGAAACTGCTCTCAGTGCATCTCCCAGCACCAATCCCTGGGGCACTGAACTCAATACATCTCCCAACACTGATTCCTGGGACACTGCACTCAGTACACCTCCCAGCACCAATCCCTGCGAAACTGCTCTCAGTGCATCTCCCAGCACCAATCCGTGGAACATTGCACTCAGTACATTACCCAGCACTGATCCCTAGAACACTGCACTCAATACATCTCCCTGCATCGATCCCTAGAACACTGCACTCAATACATCTTCCAGCACCGATCCCTGGGACACTGCACTCAGTACATCTCCCAGCACTGATCCCTGGAACACTGCATTCAGTACATCTCCCAGCACCAATCCCTGGAACAATGCACTCAGTACATCTCCCAGCACCGATCCCTGGAGCACTGCATTCAGTACATCTCCCAGCACCGATACCTGGGACACTGCATTCAGCATATCTCCCAGCACTGATCCCTGGGACGCTGCACTCAATACATCTCCCAGCATCGATCCTTATGACACAGCACTCAATACATCTTCCAGCACCGATCCCTGGGAGACTGCATTCAGTACATCCCCTAGCACCGATCCCTGGGACACTGCACTCCGTACATCTCCCAGCACCGATCCCTGGGACACTGCACTCCGTACATCTCCCAGCATCGATCCCTGGGACACTGTATTCCGTACATCTCCCAGTACCGATCCCTGGGACACTGTACTCAGTACATCTCCCAGCACTGATCCTTGGGACATTGCACTCAGTATGTCTCCAGCATTGAGCCCTGGGATATTGCTCTCAGTACATGTCTCAGAACTAATCCCTTGGACAATGCAATTGGTATATCTCCCAATACTGGTCTCTGGGACACTGGACAAAGTGCATTAGCCGAGTACACATTGCAGAGATACTGCACTCAGTACATCTCCCAGCACTGATCCCTGTGACACTGCACTCAATATATTTTCCTGCACTGATCCCTGTGTCAAAGCATTCAATGCATCTACCAGCATTGATTCCTGGGAAACTGCATTCAGTGCATCTCCCAGCACCGATCCCTGGGACGCTGCACTCAGTATATCCCCCAGCACCAATCCCTGGGACACTGCACTCAGTACACCTCCCAGCACCAATCCCTGGGACACTGCACTCAGTACATCTCCCAGCCCCGATCCCTGGGAGACAGCACTTAGTACATCTCCCAGCATCGATCCCTAGAACACTGCACTCAATACATCTTCCAGCACCGATCCCTGGTACGTTGTACAAAATACTTCTCCCAGCACCAATTCCTGGAACAATGCACTCAGTACATCTCCCAGCACCGATCCCTGGAGCACTGTATTCAGTACATCTCCCAGCACTGATCCCTGGGACACTGCATTCAGCATATCTCCCAGCACCAATCCCTGGGACGCTGCACTCAATACATCTCCCAGCATCGATCCCTATGACACAGCACTCAGTACATCTTCCAGCACCGATCCCTGGGAGACTGCAAGTACATCCCCCAGCACCAATCCCTGTGACACTGCACTCAATACATCTCCCAACACCGATCCCTGGGAAACTGCACTCAATACATCTTCCAGCACCGATCCCTGGAACACTGCACGCAGTACAACTCCCAGAACCAATCCCTGAGACGCTGCACTCAGTGCATCTCCCAGCACCAATCCCTGGGACACTGAACTCAATACATCTCCCAACACTGATTCCTGGGATACTGCACTCAGTACACCTCCCAGCACCAATCCCTGCGAAACTGCTCTCAGTGCATCTCCCAGCACCAATCCGTGGGACACTGCACTCAGTACATTACCCAGCACTGATCCCTAGAACACTGCACTCAATACATCTCCCTGCATCGATCCATAGAACACTGCACTCAATACATCTTCCAGCACTGATCCCTGGGAGACTGCACTCAGTACATCCCCCAGCACCGATCCCTGTGACACTGCACTCAATACATCTCCCAACACCGATCCCTAGGACACTGCACTCAGTACATCTCCCAGCACCGATCCCTGGGACCCTGGACTCAATACATCTCCCAACATCGATCCCTGGGGCTCTGCACTCAATACATCTTCCAGCACCATTCCCTGGGACACTGCCCTCAGTACATCTCCAAGCATCGATCCCTTGGAGACTGCACTCAGTATATCCCCCAGCACCGATCCCTGGTAGACTGCACTCAGTACATCTCTCAGCACCGATCTCTGGGACACTGCACTCAGTACATCACCAAGCATCGATCCCTGGGAGACTGCACTCAGTATATCCCCCAGCACCGATCCCTGGTTGACTGCACTCAGTACATCTCCCAGCACCGATGTCTGGGACACTGCACTCAATACAACTTCCAGCACCGATCCCTGGGACACTGCACTCAGTACATCTCCAAGCACCGATCCCTGGGACACTGCACTCAGTACATCTCCCAGCACCGATCCCTGGGAAACTGCACTCCGTACATCTCCCAGCACTGATCCTTGGGACATTGCACTCAGTATGTCTCCAGCATTGAGCCCTGGGATATTGCTCTTAGTACATGTCTCAGAACTAATCCCTTGGACACTGCAATTGGTATATCTCCCAATACTGGTCTCTGGGACACTGGACACAGTGCATTGGCCGAGTACACATTGCAGAGATACTGCACTCAGTACATCTCCCAGCACTGATCCCTGTGACACTGCACTCAATACATTTTCCTGCATCGATCCCTGTGTCAAAGCATTCAGTTCATCTCCCAGCACCAATCCCTGGGACACTGCCCTCAGTGCATCTCCCAGCACCGATCCCTGGGACACTGCCCTCAGTGCATCTCCCAGCACCGATCCCTGGGACACTGCACTCAGTACATCTCCCAGCACCGATCCCGGGGACACTGCACTCAGTACATCTCCCAGCACTGACCCCTGGGACACTGCACTCAGTACATCTACCAGCACTGAACCCTGGGACACTGCACTCAGTACATCTTCCAGCACCGATCCCTGGGAGACAGGACTTAGTACATCTCCCAGCATCGATCCCCAGAACACTGCACTCAATACATCTTCCAGCACCGATCCCTGGTACACTGTACAAAATACATCTCCCAGCACCAATCCCTGGAACAATGCACTCAGTACATCTCCCAGCACCAATCCCTGGAACAATGCACTCAGTACATCTCCCAGCACCAATCCCTGGAGCACTGCATTCAGTACATCTCCCAGCACTGATCCCTGGGACACTGCATTCGGCATATCTCCCAGCACCAATCCCTGGGACGCTGCACTCAATACATCTCCCAGCATCGATCGCTATGACACAGCACTCAATACATCTTCCAGCACCGATCCCTGGGAGACTGCAAGTACATCCCCCAGCACCAATACCTGTGACACTGCACTCAATACATCTCCCAACACCGATCCCTGGGAAACTGCACTCAATACATCTTCCAGCACCGATCGCTGGAACACTGCACTCAGTACAACTCCAAGAACCAATCCCTGAGACACTGCACTCATGCATCTCCCAGCACCAATCCCTGGGACACTGAACTCAATACATCTCCCAACACTGATTCCTGGGATACTGCACTCAGTACACCTCCCAGCACCAATCCCTGCGAAACTGCTCTCAGTGCATCTCCCAGCACCAATCCGTGGGACACTGCCCTTAGTACATTACCCAGCACTGATCCCTAGAACACTGCACTCAATACATCTCCCTGCATCGATCCCTAGAACACTGCACTCAATACATTTTCCAGCACTGATCCCTGGGACACTGCACTCAGTACATCCCTCAGCAATGATCCCTGTGACACTGCACTCAGTACAACTCCCAGAACCAATCCCTGAGACACTGCACTCAGTGCATCTCCCAGCACCAATCCCTGGGACACTGAACTCAATACATCTCCCAACACTGATTCCTGGGATACTGCACTCAGTACACCTCCCAGCACCAATCCCTGCGAAACTGCTCTCAGTACATCTCCCAGCACCAATCCGTGGGACACTGCCCTTAGTACATTACCCAGCACTGATCCCAAGAACACTGCACTCAGTACATCTCCCTGCATCGATCCCTAGAACACTGCACTCAATACATCTTCCAGCACTGATCCCTGGGACACTGAACTCAGTACATCCCTCAGCACCGATCCCTGTGACACTGCACTCAATACATCTCCCAACACTGATCCCTAGGACACTGCACTCAGTACATCTCCCAGCACCGATCCCTGGGACCCTGGACTCAATACATCTCCCAACATCGATCCCTGGGGCTCTGCACTCAATACATCTTCCAGCACCATTCCCTGGGACACTGCCCTCAGTACATCTCCAAGCATTGATCCCTGGGAGACTGCACTCAGTATATCCCCCAGCACCGATCCCTGGTAGACTGCACTCAGTACATCTCTCAGCACCGATCTCTGGGACACTGCACTCAGTACATCTCCAAGCATCGATCCCTGGGAGACTGCAGTCAGTATATCCCCCAGCACCGATCCCTGGTTGACTGCACTCAGTACATCTCCCAGCACCGATGTCTGGGACACTGCACCTAATACATCTTCCAGCACCGATCCCTGGGAAACTGCACTCAGTACATCTCCAAGCACCGATCCCTGGGACACTGCACTCAGTACATCTCCCAGCATCAATCCCTGGGAAACTGCACTCCGTACATCTCCCAGCACCGATCCCTGGGACACTGCACTCAGCACATCTCCCAGCACTGATCCTTGGGACATTGCACTCAGTATGTCTCCAGCATTGAGCCCTGGGATATTGCTCTTAGTACATGTCTCAGAACTAATCCCTTGGACACTGCAATTGGTATATCTCCCAATAATGGTCTCTGGGGCACTGGACACAGTGCATTGGCCGAGTACACATTGCAGACATACTGCACTCAGTACATCTCCCAGCACTGATCCCTGTGACACTGCACTCAATACATTTTCCTGCATCGATCCCTGTGTCAAAGCATTCAGTTCATCTCCCAGCACCAATCCCTGGGACACTGCCCTCAGTGCATCTCCCAGCACCGATCCCTGGGACACTGCCCTCAGTGCATCTCCCAGCACCGATCCCTGGGACACTGCACTCAGTACATCTCCCAGCACTGACCCCTGGGACACTGCACTCAGTACATCTCCCAGCACCGATCCCTGGGAGACAGGACTTAGTACATCTCCCAGCATCGATCCCCAGAACACTGCACTCAATACATCTTCCAGCACCGATCCCTGGTACACTGTACAAAATACATCTCCCAGCACCAATCCCTGGAACAATGCACTCAGTACATCTCCCAGCACCGATCCCTGGAGCACTGCATTCAGTACATCTCCCAGCACTGATCCCTGGGATACTGCACTCAGTACACCTCCCAGCACCAATCCCTGCGAAACTGCTCTCAGTGCATCTCCCAGCAACAATCCGTGGGACACTACACTCAGTACATTACCCAGCACTGATCCCTAGAACACTGCACTCAATACATCTCCCTGCATCGATCCCTAGAACACTGCACTCAATACATCTTCCAGCACTGATCCCTGGGACACTGCACTCAGTACATCCCCCAGCACCGATCCCTGTGACACTGCACTCAATACATCTCCCAACACCGATCCCTAGGACACTGCACTCAGTACATCTCCCAGCACCGATCCCTGGGACCCTGGACTCAATACATCTCCCAACATCGATCCCTGGGGCTCTGCACTCAATACATCTTCCAGCACTATTCCCTGGGACACTGCACTCAGTACATCTCCAAGCATTGATCCCTGGGAGACTGCACTCAGTATATCCCACAGCACCGATCCCTGGTAGACTGCACTCAGTACATCTCTCAGCACCGATCTCTGGGACACTGCACTCAGTACATCTCCAAGCATCGATCCCTGGGAGACTGCACTCAGTATATCCCCCAGCACCGATCCCGGGGACACTGCACTCAGTACATCTCCCAGCACTGACCCCTGGGACACTGCACTCAGTACATCTCCCAGCACCGATCCCTGGGAGACAGGACTTAGTACATCTCCCAGCATCGATCCCCAGAACACTGCACTCAATACATCTTCCAGCACCGATCCCTGGTACACTGTACAAAATACATCTCCCAGCACCAATCCCTGGAACAATGCACTCAGTACATCTCCCAGCACAGATCCCTGGAGCACTGCATTCAGTACATCTCCCAGCACTGATCCCTGGGACACTGCATTCGGCATATCTCCCAGCACCAATCCCTGGGACGCTGCACTCAATACATCTCCCAGCATCGATCGCTATGACACAGCACTCAATACATCTTCCAGCACCGATCCCTGGTACACTGTACAAAATACATCTCCCAGCACCAATCCCTGGAAAAATGCACTCAGTACATCTCCCAGCACCGATCACTGGAGCACTGCATTCAGTACATCTCCCAGCACTGATCCCTGGGACACTGCATTCAGCATATCTCCCAGCACCAATCCCTGGGACGCTGCACTCAATACATCTCCCAGCATCGATCCCTATGACACAGCACTCAGTTCATCTTCCAGCACCGATCCCTGGGAGACTGCAAGTACATCCCCCAGCACCAATCCCTGTGACACTGCACTCAATACATCTCCCAACACCGATCCCTGGGAAACTGCACTCAATACATCTTCCAGCACCGATCCCTGGAACACTGTACTCAGTACAACTCCCAGAACCAATCCCTGAGACACTGCTCTCAGTGCATCTCCCAGCACCAATCCCTGGGACAATGAACTCAATACATCTCCCAACACTGATTCCTGGGATACTGCACTCAGTACACCTCCCAGCACCAATCCCTGCGAAACTGCTCTCAGTGCATCTCCCAGCACCAATCCGTGGGACACTGCACTCAGTACATTACCCAGCACTGATCCCTAGAACACTGCACTCAATACATCTCCCTGCATCGATCCCTAGAACACTGCACTCAATACATCTTCCAGCACTGATCCCTGGGAGACTGCACTCAGTACATCCCCGAGCACCGATCCCTGTGACACTGCACTCAATACATCTACCAACACCGATCCCTAGGAAACTGCACTCAGTACATGTCCCAGCACCGGTCCCTGGGACACTGGACTCAATACATCTCCCAACATCGATCCCTGGGGCTCTGCACTCAATACATCTCTCAGCACCATTCCCTGGGACACTGCACTCAGTACATCTCCAAGCATCGATCCCTGGGAGACTGCACTCAGTATATCTCCCAGCACCGATCCCTGGTAGAGTGCACACAGTACATCTCTCAGCACCGATCTCTGGGACACTGCACTCAGTACATCTCCAAGCATCGATCCCTGGGAGACTGCACTCAGTATATCCCCCAGCACCGATCCCTGGTTGACTGCACTCAGTACATCACCCAGCACCGATGTCTGGGACACTGCACTCAATACATCTTCCAGCACCGATCCCTGGGACACTGTACTCAGTACATCTCCAAGCACCGATTCCTGGGACACTGCACTCAGTACATCTCCCAGCACCGATCCCTGGGAAACTGCACTCCGTACATCTCCCAGCATCGATCCCCGGGACACTGCACTCAGTACAGCTCCCAGCACTGATCCTTGGGACATTGCACTCAGTATGTCTCGAGCATTGAGCCCTGGGATATTGCTCTTAGTACATGTCTCAGAACTAATCCCTTGGACACTGCAATTGGTATATCTCCCAATACTGGTCTCTGGGACACTGGACACAGTGCATTGGCCGAGTACACATTGCAGAGATACTGCACTCAGTACATCTCCCAGCACTGATCCCTGTGACGCTGCACTCAATACATTTTCCTGCATCGATCCCTGTGTCAAAGCATTCAGTGCATCTCCCAGCACCAATCCCTGGGACACTGCCCTCAGTGCATCTCCCAGCACCGATCCCTGGGACACTGCCCTCAGTGCATCTCCCAGCACCTATCCCTGGGACACTGCACTCAGTACATCTCCCAGCACCGATCCCGGGGACACTGCACTCAGTACATCTCCCAGCACTGACCCCTGGGACACTGCACTTAGTACATCTCCCAGCACCAATCCCTGGGACACTGCACTCAGTACATCTCCCAGCACCGATCCCTGGGAGACAGGACTTAGTACATCTCCCAGCATCGATCCCCAGAACACTGCACTCAATACATCTTCCAGCACCGATCCCTGGTACACTGTACAAAATACATCTCCCAGCACCAATCCCTGGAACAATGCACTCAGTACATCCCCCAGCACCAATCCCTGGAGCACTGCATTCAGTACATCTCCCAGCACTGATCCCTGGGACACTGCATTCAGCATATCTCCCAGCACCAATCCCTGGGACGCTGCACTCAATACATCTCCCAGCATCGATCCCTAGAACACTGCACTCAATACATCTTCCAAGACCGATCCCTGGGACACAGCACTCAGTACATCTCCCAGCACTGATCCCTGGGACACTGAACACAGTACATCTCCCAGCATCGATCCCTTCAACACTGCACTCAATACATCTTCCAGTACCAATCCCTGGAACACTGCACTCAGTACAACTCCCAGAACCAATCCCTGAGAAACTGCTCTCAGTGCATCTCCCAGCACCAATCCCTGGGGCACTGAACTCAATACATCTCCCAACACTGATTCCTGGGATACTGCACTCAGTACACCTCCCAGCACCAATCCCTGCGAAACTGCTCTCAGTGCATCTCCCAGCACCAATCCGTGGGACACTGCACTCAGTACATTACCCAGCACTGATCCCTAGAACACTGCTTTCAATACATCTCCCAGCACCGATCCCTGGAACACTGCATTCAGTACATCTCCCAGCACCAATCCCTCGAACAATGCACTCCGTACATCTCCCAGCACCGATCCCTGGAGCACTGCATTCAGTACATCTCCCAGCACCGATACCTGGAACACTGCATTCAGCATATCTCCCATCACTGATCCCTGGGACGCTGCACTCAATACATCTCCCAGCATCGATCCTTATGACACAGCACTCAATACATCTTCCAGCACCGATCCCTGGGAGACTGCACTCAGTACATCCCCCAGCACCGATCCCTGGGACACTGCACTCCGTACATCTCCCAGCACCGATCCCTGGGACACTGCACTCCGTACATCTCCCAGCATCGATCCCTGGGACACTGTACTCCGTACATCTCCCAGTACCGATCCCTGGGACACTGTACTCAATACATCTTCCAAGACCGATCCCTGGGACACAGCACTCAGTACATCTCCCAGCACTGATCCCTGGGACACTGCACACAGTACATCTCCCAGCATCGATCCCTTCAACACTGCACTCAATACATCTTCCAGTACCAATCCCTGGAACACTGCACTCAGTACAACTCCCAGAACCAATCCCTGAGAAACTGCTCTCAGTGCATCTCCCAGCACCAATCCCTGGGGCACTGAACTCAATACATCTCCCAACACTGATTCCTGGGATACTGCACTCAGTACACCTCCCAGCAACAATCCCTGCGAAACTGCTCTCAGTGCATCTCCCAGCACCAATCCGTGGGACACTGCACTCAGTACATTACCCAGCACTGATCCCTAGAACACTGCTTTCAATACATCTTCCAGCACCGATCCCTGGGACACTGCACTCAGTACATCTCCCAGCACCGATCCCTGGAACACTGCATTCAGTACATCTCCCAGCACCAATCCCTCGAACAATGCACTCAGTACATCTCCCAGCACCGATCCCTGGAGCACTGCATTCAGTACATCTCCCAGCACCGATACCTGGAACACTGCATTCAGCATATCTCCCATCACTGATCCCTGGGACGCTGCACTCAATACATCTCCCAGCATCGATCCTTATGACACAGCACTCAATACATCTTCCAGCACCGATCCCTGGGAGACTGCACTCAGTACATCCCCCAGCACCGATCCCTGGGACACTGCACTCCGTACATCTCCCAGCACCGATCCCTGGGACACTGCACTCCGTACATCTCCCAGCATCGATCCCTGGGACACTGTACTCCGTACATCTCCCAGTACCGATCCCTGGGGCACTGTACTCAGTACATCTCCCAGCACTGATCCTTGGGACATTGCACTCAGTATGTCTCCAGCATTGAGCCCTGGGATATTGCTCTCAGTACGTGTCTCAGAACTAATCCCTTGGACACTGCAATTGGTATATCTCCCAATACTGGTCTCTGGGACACTGGACAAAGTGCATTAGCCGAGTACACATTGCAGAGATACTGCACTCAGTACATCTCCCAGCACTGATCCCTGTGACACTGCACTCAATACATTTTCCTGCACTGATCCCTGTGTCAAAGCATTCAATGCATCTACCAGCATTGATTCCTGGGAAACTGCATTCAGTGCATCTCCCAGCACCGATTCCTGGGACGCTGCACTCAGTATATCCCCCAGCACCAATCCCTGGGACACTGCACTCAGTACATCTCCCAGCACCAATCCCTGGGACACCACTCAGTACATCTCCCAGCCCCGATCCCTGGGAGACAGCACTTAGTACATCTCCCAGCATCGATCCCTAGAACACTGCACTCAGTACATCTCCCAGCACCGATCCCTGGGAGACAGGACTTAGTACATCTCCCAGCATCGATCCCCAGAACACTGCACTCAATACATCTTCCAGCACCGATCCCTGGTACACTGTACAAAATACGTCTCCCAGCACCAATTCCTGGAACAATGCACTCAGTACATCCCCCAGCACCGATCCCTGGAGCACTGTATTCAGTACATCTCCCAGCACTGATCCCTGGGACACTGCATTCAGCATATCTCCCAGCACCAATCCCTGGGACGCTGAACTCAATACATCTCCCAGCATCGATCCCTATGACACAGCACTCAGTACATCTTCCAGCACCGATCCCTGGGAGACTGCAAGTACATCCCCCAGCACCAATCCCTGTGACACTGCACTCAATACATCTCCCAACACCGATCCCTGGGAAACTGCACTCAATACATCTTCCAGCACCGATCCCTGGAACACTGCACTCAGTACAACTCCCAGAACCAATCCCTGAGACACTGCACTCAGTGCATCTCCCTGCACCAATCCCTGGGACAATGAACTCAATACATCTCCCAACACTGATTCCTGGGATACTGCACTCAGTACACCTCCCAGCACCAATCCCTGCGAAACTGCTCTCAGTGCATCTCCCAGCACCAATCCGTGGGACACTGCACTCAGTACATTACCCAGCACTGATCCCTAGAACACTGCACTCAATACATCTCCCTGCATCGATCCCTAGAACACTGCACTCAATACATCTTCCAGCACTGATCCCTGGGACACTGCATTCAGTACATCCCCCAGCACCGATCCCTGTGACACTGCACTCAATACATCTACCAACACCGATCCCTAGGACACTGCACTCAGTACATCTCCCAGCACCGATCCCTGGGACCCTGGACTCAATACATCTCCCAACATCGATCCCTGGGGCTCTGCACTCAATACATCTTCCAGCACCATTCCCTGGGACACTGCCCTCAGTACATCTCCAAGCATCGATCCCTGGGAGACTGCACTCAGTACATCTCCCAGCACCGATCCCGGGGACACTGCACTCAGTACATCTCCCAGCACTGACCCCTGGGACACTGCACTCAGTACATCTCCCAGCACTGACCCCTGGGACACTGCACTCAGTACATCTCCCAGCACCGATCCCTGGGAGACATGACTTAGTACATCTCCCAGCATCGATCCCCAGAACACTGCACTCAATACATCTTCCAGCACCGATCCCTGATACACTGTACAAAATACATCTCCCAGCACCAATCCCTGGAACAATGCACTCAGTACATCTCCCAGCACCGATCACTGGGAGACAGGACTTAGTACATCTCCCAGCATCGATCCCCAGAACACTGCACTCAATACATCTCCCAGCATCGATCCTTATGACACAGCACTCAATACATCTTCCAGCACCGATCCCTGGGAGACTGCACTCAGTACATCCCCCAGCACCGATCCCTGGGACACTGCACTCCGTACATCTCCCAGCACCGATCCCTGGGACACTGCACTCCGTACATCTCCCAGCATCGATCCCTGGGACACTGTACTCCGTACATCTCCCAGTACCGATCCCTGGGGCACTGTACTCAGTACATCTCCCAGCACTGATCCTTGGGACATTGCACTCAGTATGTCTCCAGCATTGAGCCCTGGGATATTGCTCTCAGTACGTGTCTCAGAACTAATCCCTTGGACACTGCAATTGGTATATCTCCCAATACTGGTCTCTGGGACACTGGACAAAGTGCATTAGCCGAGTACACATTGCAGAGATACTGCACTCAGTACATCTCCCAGCACTGATCCCTGTGACACTGCACTCAATACATTTTCCTGCACTGATCCCTGTGTCAAAGCATTCAATGCATCTACCAGCATTGATTCCTGGGAAACTGCATTCAGTGCATCTCCCAGCACCGATTCCTGGGACGCTGCACTCAGTATATCCCCCAGCACCAATCCCTGGGACACTGCACTCAGTACATCTCCCAGCACCAATCCCTGGGACACCACTCAGTACATCTCCCAGCCCCGATCCCTGGGAGACAGCACTTAGTACATCTCCCAGCATCGATCCCTAGAACACTGCACTCAGTACATCTCCCAGCACCGATCCCTGGGAGACAGGACTTAGTACATCTCCCAGCATCGATCCCCAGAACACTGCACTCAATACATCTTCCAGCACCGATCCCTGGTACACTGTACAAAATACGTCTCCCAGCACCAATTCCTGGAACAATGCACTCAGTACATCCCCCAGCACCGATCCCTGGAGCACTGTATTCAGTACATCTCCCAGCACTGATCCCTGGGACACTGCATTCAGCATATCTCCCAGCACCAATCCCTGGGACGCTGAACTCAATACATCTCCCAGCATCGATCCCTATGACACAGCACTCAGTACATCTTCCAGCACCGATCCCTGGGAGACTGCAAGTACATCCCCCAGCACCAATCCCTGTGACACTGCACTCAATACATCTCCCAACACCGATCCCTGGGAAACTGCACTCAATACATCTTCCAGCACCGATCCCTGGAACACTGCACTCAGTACAACTCCCAGAACCAATCCCTGAGACACTGCACTCAGTGCATCTCCCTGCACCAATCCCTGGGACACTGAACTCAATACATCTCCCAACACTGATTCCTGGGATACTGCACTCAGTACACCTCCCAGCACCAATCCCTGCGAAACTGCTCTCAGTGCATCTCCCAGCACCAATCCGTGGGACACTGCACTCAGTACATTACCCAGCACTGATCCCTAGAACACTGCACTCAATACATCTCCCTGCATCGATCCCTAGAACACTGCACTCAATACATCTTCCAGCACTGATCCCTGGGACACTGCATTCAGTACATCCCCCAGCACCGATCCCTGTGACACTGCACTCAATACATCTACCAACACCGATCCCTAGGACACTGCACTCAGTACATCTCCCAGCACCGATCCCTGGGACCCTGGACTCAATACATCTCCCAACATCGATCCCTGGGGCTCTGCACTCAATACATCTTCCAGCACCATTCCCTGGGACACTGCTCTCAGTACATCTCCAAGCATCGATCCCTGGGAGACTGCACTCAGTACATCTCCCAGCACCGATCCCGGGGACACTGCACTCAGTACATCTCCCAGCACTGACCCCTGGGACACTGCAATCAGTACATCTCCCAGCACTGACCCCTGGGACACTGCACTCAGTACATCTCCCAGCACCGATCCCTGGGAGACAGGACTTAGTACATCTCCCAGCATCGATCCCCAGAACACTGCACTCAATACATCTTCCAGCACCGATCCCTGATACACTGTACAAAATACATCTCCCAGCACCGATCCCTGGAACAATGCACTCAGTACATCTCCCAGCACCGATCACTGGGAGACAGGACTTAGTACATCTCCCAGCATCGATCCCCAGAACACTGCACTCAATACATCTCCCAGCATCGATCCTTATGACACAGCACTCAATACATCTTCCAGCACCGATCCCTGGGAGACTGCACTCAGTACATCTCCCAGCACCGATCCCTGGGACACTGCACTCCGTACATCTCCCAGCACCGATCACTGGGACACTGCACTCCGTACATCTCCCAGCATCGATCCCTGGGACACTGTATTCCGTACATCTCCCAGTACCGATCCCTGGGACACTGTACTCAGTACATCTCCCAGCACTGATCCTTGGGACATTGCACTCAGTATGTCTCCAGCATTGAGCCCTGGGATATTGCTCTCAGTACATGTCTCAGAACTAATCCCTTGGACACTGCAATTGGTATATCTCCCAATACTGGTCTCTGGGACACTGGACAAAGTGCATTAGCCGAGTACACATTGCAGAGATACTGCACTCAGTACATCTCCCAGCACTGATCCCTGTGACACTGCACTCAATACATTTTCCTGCACTGATCCCTGTGTCAAAGCATTCAATGCATCTACCAGCATTGATTCCTGGGAAACTGCATTCAGTGCATCTCCCAGCACCGATTCCTGGGACGCTGCACTCAGTATATCCCCCAGCACCAATCCCTGGGACACTGCACTCAGTACACCTCCCAGCACCAATCCCTGGGACACTGCACTCAGTACATCTCCCAGCCCCGATCCCTGGGAGACAGCACTTAGTACATCTCCCAGCATCGATCCCTAGAACACTGCACTCAATTCATCTTCCAGCACCGATCCCTGGTGCACTGTACAAAATACGTCTCCCAGCACCAATTCCTGGAACAATGCACTCAGTACATCTCCCAGCACCGATCCCTGGAGCACTGTATTCAGTACATCTCCCAGCACTGATCCCTGGGACACTGCATTCAGCATATCTCTCAGCACCAATCCCTGGGACGCTGCACTCAATACATCTCCCACCATCGATCCCTATGACACAGCACTCAGTACATCTTCCAGCACCGATCCCTGGGAGACTGCAAGTACATCCACCAGCACCAATCCCTGTGACACTGCACTCAATACATCTCCCAACACCGATCCCTGGGAACCTGCACTCAATACATCTTCCAGCACCGATCCCTGGAACACTGCACTCAGTACAACTCCCAGAACCAATCCCTGAGACACTGCACTCAGTGCATCTCCCAGCACCAATCCCTGGGACACTGAACTCAATACATCTCCCAACACTGATTCCTGGGAAACTGCACTCAGTACACCTCCCAGCACCAATCCCTGCGAAACTGCTCTCAGTGCATCTCCAAGCACCAATCCGTGGGACACTGCACTCAGTACAGTACCCAGCACTGATCCCTAGAACATTGCACTCAATACATCTCCCTGCATCGATCCCTAGAACACTGCACTCAATACATCTTCCAGCACTGATCCCTGGGAGACTGCACTCAGTACATCCCCCAGCACCGATCCCTGTGACACTGCACTCAATACATCTCCCAACACCGATCCCTAGGACACTGCACTCAGTACATCTCACAGCACCGATCCCTGGGACCCTGGACTCAATACATCTCCCAACATCGATCCCTGGGGCTCTGCACTCAATACATCTTCCAGCACCATTCCCTGGGACACTGCCCTCAGTACATCTCCAAGCATCGATCCCTGGGAGACTGCACTCAGTATATCCCCCAGCACCGATCCCTGGTAGACTGCACTCAGTACATCTCTCAGCACCGATCTCTGGGACACTGCACACAGTACATCTCCAAGCATCGATCCCTGGGAGACTGCACTCAGTATATCCCCCAGCACCGATCCCTGGTTGACTGCACTCAGTACATCTCCCAGCACCGATGTCTGGGACACTGCACTCAATACATCTTCCAGCACCGATCCCTGGGACACTGCACTCCGTACAACTCCCAGCACCGATCCCTGGGACACTGCACTCAGTACATCTCCCAGCACTGATCCTTGGGACATTGCACTCAGTATGTCTCCAGCATTGAGCCCTGGTATATTGCTCTTAGTACATGTCTCAGAACTAATCCCTTGGACACTGCAATTGGTATATCTCCCAATACTGGTCTCTGGGACACTGGACACAGTGCATTGGCCGAGTACACATTGCAGAGATACTGCACTCAGTACATCTCCCAGCACTGATCCCTGTGACACTGCACTCAATACATTTTCCTGCATCGATCCCTGTGTCAAAGCATTCAGTTCATCTCCCAGCACCAATCCCTGGGACACTGCCCTCAGTGCATCTCCCAGCACCGATCCCTGGGACACTGCCCTCAGTGCATCTCCCAGCACCGAACCCTGGGACACTGCACTCAGTACATCTCCCAGCACCGATCCCGGGGACACTGCACTCAGTACATCTCCCAGCACTGACCCCTGGGACACTGCACTCAGTACATCTCCCAGCACTGACCCCTGGGACACTGCACTCAGTACATCTCCCAGCACCGATCCCTGGGAGACAGGACTTAGTACATCTCCCAGCATCGATCCCCAGAACACTGCCCTCAATACATCTTCCAGCACCGATCCCTGATACACTGTACAAAATACATCTCCCAGCACCAATCCCTGGAACAATGCACTCAGTACATCTCCCAGCACCGATCCCTGGGAGACAGGACTTAGTACATCTCCCAGCATCGATCCCCAGAACACTGCACTCAATACATCTTCCAGCACCGATCCCTGGTACACTGTACAAAATACATCTCCCAGCACCAATCCCTGGAAAAATGCACTCAGTACATCTCCCAGCACCGATCCCTGGAGCACTGCATTCAGTACATCTCCCAGCACTGATCCCTGGGACACTGCATTCGGCATATCTCCCAGCACCAATCCCTGGGACGCTGCACTCAATACATCTCCCAGCATCGATCCCTATGACACAGCACTCAATACATCTTCCAGCACCGATCCCTGGAACACTGTACAAAATACATCTCCCAGCACCAATCCCTGGAACAATGCACTCAGTACATCTCCCAGCACCGATCCCTGGAGCACTGCATTCAGTACATCTCCCAGCACTGATCCCAGGGACACTGCATTCAGCATATCTCCCAGCACCGATCCCTGGGACGCTGCACTCAGTGCATCTCCCAGCACTGATCCTTGGGACATTGCACTCAGTACATCTCCCAGCATCGATCCCTAGAACACTGCACTCAATACATCTTCCAAGACCGATCCCTGGGACACAGCACTCAGTACATCTCCCAGCACTGATCCCTGGGACACTGCACACAGTACATCTCCCAGCATCGATCCCTTCAACACTGCACTCAATACATCTTCCAGTACCAATCCCTGGAACACTGCACTCAGTACAACTCCCAGAACCAATCCCTGAGAAACTGCTCTCAGTGCATCTCCCAGCACCAATCCCTGGGGCACTGAACTCAATACATCTCCCAACACTGATTCCTGGGACACTGCACTCAGTACACCTCCCAGCACCAATCCCTGAAAAACTGCTCTCAGTGCATCTCCCAGCACCAATCCGTGGAACATTGCACTCAGTACATTACCCAGCACTGATCCCTAGAACACTGCACTCAATACATCTCCCTGCATCGATCCCTAGAACACTGCACTCAATACATCTTCCAGCACCGATCCCTGGGACACTGCACTCAGTACATCTCCCAGCACCGATCCCTGGAACACTGCATTCAGTACATCTCCCAGCACCAATCCCTCGAACAATGCACTCAGTACATCTCCCAGCACTGATCCCTGGAGCACTGCATTCAGTACATCTCCCAGCACCGATACCTGGGACACTGCATTCAGCATATCTCCCAGCACTGATCCCTGGGACGCTGTACTCAATACATCTCCCAGCATCGATCCTTATGACACAGCACTCAATACATCTTCCAGCACCGATCCCTGGGAGGCTGCACTCAGTACATCTCCCAGCACCGATCCCTGGGACACTGCACTCCGTACATCTCCCAGCACCGATCCCTGGGACACTGCACTCCGTACATCTCCCAGTACCGATCCCTGGGACACTGTACTCAGAACATCTCCCAGCACTGATCCTTGGGACATTGCACTCAGTATGTCTCCAGCATTGAGCCCTGGGAAATTGCTCTCAGTACATGTCTCAGAACTAATCCCTTGGACACTGCAATTGGTATATCTCCCAATACTGGTCTCTGGGACACTGGACAAAGTGCATTAGCCGAGTACACATTGCAGAGATACTGCACTCAGTACATCTCCCAGCACTGATCCCTGTGACACTGCACTCAATACATTTGCCTGCACTGATCCCTGTGTCAAAGCATTCAATGCATCTACCAGCATTGATTCCTGGGAAACTGCATTCTGTGCATCTCCCAGCGCCGATCCCTGGGACGCTGCACTCAGTATATCCCCCAGCACCAATCCCTGGGACACTGCACTCAGTACACCTCCCAGCACCAATCCCTGGGACACCACTCAGTACATCTCCCAGCCCCGATCCCTGGGAGACAGCACTTAGTACATCTCCCAGCATCGATCCCTAGAACACTGCACTCAATTCATCTTCCAGCACCGATCCCTGGTGCACTGTACAAAATACGTCTCCCAGCACCAATTCCTGGAACAATGCACTCAGTACATCTCCCAGCACCGATCCCTGGAGCACTGTATTCAGTACATCTCCCAGCACTGATCCCTGGGACACTGCATTCAGCATATCTCCCAGCACCAATCCCTGGGACGCTGCACTCAATACATCTCCCACCATCGATCACTATGACACAGCACTCAGTACATCTTCCAGCACCGATCCCTGGGAGACTGCAAGTACATCCCCCAGCACCAATCCCTGTGACACTGCACTCAATACATCTCCCAACACCGATCCCTGGGAAACTGCACTCAATACATCTTCCAGCACCAATCCCTGGAACACTGCACTCAGTACAACTCCCAGAACCAATCCCTGAGACACTGCACTCAGTGCATCTCCCAGCACCAATCCCTGGGACACTGAACTCAATACATCTCCCAACACTGATTCCTGGGATACTGCACTCAGTACACCTCCCAGCACCAATCCCTGCGAAACTGCTCTCAGTGCATCTCCAAGCACCAATCCGTGGGACACTGCACTCAGTACATTACCCAGCACTGATCCCTAGAACACTGCACTCAATACATCTCCCTGCATCGATCCCTAGAACACTGCACTCAATACATCTTCCAGCACTGATCCCTGGGACACTGCACTCAGTACATCCCCCAGCACCGATCCCTGTGACACTGCACTCAATACATCTCCCAACACCGATCCCTAGGACACTGCACTCAGTACATCTCCCAGCACCGATCCCTGGGACCCTGGACTCAATACAACTCCCAACATCGATCCCTGGGGCTCTGCACTCAATACATCTTCCAGCACCATTCCCTGGGACACTGCCCTCAGTACATCTCCAAGCATCGATCCCTGGGAGACTGCACTCAGTATATCCCCCAGCACCGATCCCTGGTAGACTGCACTCCGTACATCTCCCAGCACCGATCCCTGGGAAACTGCACTCCGTACAACTCCCAGCACCGATCCCTGGGACACTGCACTCAGTACATCTCCCAGCACTGATCCTTGGGACATTGCACTCAGTATGTCTCCAGCATTGAGCCCTGGGATATTGCTCTTAGTACATGTCTCAGAACTAATCCCTTGGACACTGCAATTGGTATATCTCCCAATACTGGTCTCTGGGACACTGGACACAGTGCATTGGCCGAGTACACATTGCAGAGATACTGCACTCAGTACATCTCCCAGCACTGATCCCTGTGACACTGCACTCAATACATTTTCCTGCATCGATCCCTGTGTCAAAGCATTCAGTTCATCTCCCAGCACCAATCCCTGGGACACTGCCCTCAGTGCATCTCCCAGCACCGATCCCTGGGACACTGCCCTCAGTGCATCTCCCAGCACCGATCCCTGGGACACTGCACTCAGTACATCTCCCAGCACCGATCCCGGGGACACTGCACTCAGTACATCTCCCAGCACTGACCCCTGGGACACTGCACTCAGTACATCTCCCAGCACTGACCCCTGGGACACTGCACTCAGTACATCTCCCAGCACCGATCCCTGGGAGACAGGACTTAGTACATCTCCCAGCATCGATCCGCAGAACACTGCTCTCAATACATCGTCCAGCACCGATCCCTGGTACACTGTACAAAATACATCTCCCAGCACCAATCCCTGGAACAATGCACTCAGTACATCTCCCAGCACCGATCCCTGGAGCACTGCATTCAGTACATCTCCCAGCACTGATCCCTGGGACACTGCATTCGGCATATCTCCCAGCACCAATCCCTGGGACGCTGCACTCAATACATCTCCCAGCATCGATCCCTATGACACAGCACTCAATACATCTCCCAGCACCGATCCCTGGAACACTGCATTCAGTTCATCTCCCAGCACTGATCCCTTGGACACTTCCTTCAGCATATCTCCCAGCACCGATCCCTGGGACGCTGCGCTCAGTGCATCTCCCAGCACTGATCCTTGGGACATTGCACTCAGTACATCTCCCAGCATCGATCCCTAGAACACTGCACTCAATACATCTTCCAAGACCGATCCCTGGGACACAGCACTCAGTACATCTCCCAGCACCAATCCCTGTGACACTGCACTCAATACATCTCCCAACACTGATCCCTGGGTATCTGCACTCAATACATCTTCCAGCGCCGATCCCTGGAACACTGCACTCAGTACAACTCCCAGCACCAATCCCTGGGACACTGAACTCAATACATCTCCTAACACTGATTCCTGGGATACTGCACTCAGTACACCTCCCAGCACCAATCCCTGCGAAACTGCTCTCAGTGCATCTCCCAGCACCAATCCGTGGGACACTGCACTCAGCACATTACCCAGCTCAGATCCCTAGAACACTGCACTCAATACATCTCCCTGCATCGATCCCTAGAACACTGCACTCAATACATCTTCCAGCACTGATCCCTGGGACACTGCACTCAGTACATCCCTCAGCACCGATCCCTGTGACACTGCACTCAATACATCTCCCAACACCGATCCCTAGGACACTGCACTCAGTACATCTCCCAGCACCGATCCCTGGGACCCTGGACTCAATACATCTCCCAACATCGATCCCTGGGGCTCTGCACTCAATACATCTTCCAGCACCATTCCCTGGGACACTGCCCTCAGTACATCTCCAAGCATCGATCCCTGGGAGACTGCACTCAGTATATCCCCCAGCACCGATCCCTGGTAGACTGCACTCAGTACATCTCTCAGCACCGATCTCTGGGACACTGCACTCAGTACATCTCCAAGCATCGATCCCTGGGAGACTGCACTCAGTATATTCCCCACACCGATCCCTGGTTGACTGCACTCAGTACATCTCCCAGCACCGATGTCTGGGACACTGCACTCAATACATCTTCCAGCACCGATCCCTGGGACACTGCACTCAGTACATCTCCAAGCACCGATCCATGGGACACTGCACTCCGTACATCTCCCAGCACCGATCCCTGGGAAACTGCACTCCGTACATCTCCCAGCACCGATCCCTGTGACACTGCACTCCGTACATGTCCCAGCACCGATCCCGGGGACACTGCACTCAGTACATCTCCCAGCACTGATCCCTGGGACACTGCATTCAGCATATCTCCCAGCACGAATCCCTGGGACGCTGCACTCAATACATCTCCCAGCATCGATCCCTATGACACAGCACTCAGTACATCTTCCAGCACCGATCCCTGGGAGACTGCAAGTACATCCCCCAGCACCAATCCCTGTGACACTGCACTCAATACATCTCCCAACACCGATCCCTGGGAAACTGCACTCAATACATCTTCCAGCACCGATCCCTGGAACACTGCACTCAGTACAACTCCCAGAACCAATCCCTGAGACACTGCACTCAGTGCATCTCCCAGCACCAATCCCTGGGACACTGAACTCAATACATCTCCCAACACTGATTCCTGGGATACTGCACTCAGTACACCTCCCAGCACCAATCCCTGCGAAACTGCTCTCAGTGCATCTTCCAGCACCAATCCGTGGGACACTGCCCTTAGTACATTACCCAGCACTGATCCCTAGAACACTGCACTCAATACATCTCCCTGCATCGATCCCTAGAACACTGCACTCAATACATCTTCCAGCACTGATCCCTGGGACACTGCACTCAGTACATCCCTCAGCACCGATCCCTGTGACACTGCACTCAATACATCTCCCAACATCGATCCCTGGGGCTCTGCACTCAATACATCTTCCAGCACCATTCCCTGGGACACTGCCCTCAGTACATCTCCAAGCATCGATCCCTGGGAGACTGCACTCAGTATATCCCCCAGCACCGATCCCTGGTTGACTGCACTCAGTACATCTCCCAGCACCGATGACTGGGACACTGCACTCAATACATCTTCCAGCACCGATCCCTGGGACACTGCACTCAGTACATCTCCAAGCACCGATCCCTGGGACACTGCACTCAGTACATCATCCAGCACCGATTCCTGGGAAACTGCACTCCGTACATCTCCCAGCACCAATCCCTGGGAAACTGCACTCCGTACATCTCCCAGCACCGATCCCTGGGACACTGCACTCAGCACATCTCCCAGCACTGATCCTTGGGACATTGCACTGAGTATTTCTCCAGCATTGAGCCCTGGGATATTGCTCTTAGTACATGTCTCAGAACTAATCCCTTGGACACTGCAATTGGTATATCTCCCAATACTGGTCTCTGGGGCACTGGACACAGTGCATTGGCCGTTTACACATTGCAGAGATACTGCACTCAGTACATCTCCCAGCACTGAACTCTGTGACACTGCATTCAATAGATTTTCCTGCATCGATCCCTGTGTCAAAGCATTCAGTGCATCTCCCAGCACCAATCCCTGGGACACTGCCCTCAGTGCATCTCCCAGCACCGATCCCTGGGACACTGACCTCAGTGCATCTCCCAGCACCGATCCCGGGGACACTGCACTCAGTACATCTCCCAGCACCGATCCCGGGGTCACTGCACTCAGTACATCTCCCAGCACTGACCCCTGGGACACTGCACTCAGTACATCTCCCAGCACTGACCCCTGGGACACTGCACTCAGTACATCTCCCAGCACCGATCCCTGGGAGACAGGACTTAGTACATCTCCCAGCATCGATCCCCAGAACACTGCACTCAATACATCTTCCAGCACCGATCCCTGGTACACTGAACAAAATACATCTCCCAGCACCAATCCCTGGAACAATGCACTCAGTACATCTCGCAGCACCGATCCCTGGAGCACTACATTCAGTACATCTCCCAGCACTGATCCATGGGACACTGCATTCGGCATATCTCCCAGCACCAATCCCTGGGACGATGCACTCAATACATCTCCCAGCATCGATCGCTATGACACAGCACTCAATACATCTTCCAGCACCGATCCCTGGTACACTGTACAAAATACATCTCCCAGCACCAATCCCTGGAACAATGCACTCAGTACATCTCCCAGCACCGATCCCTGGAGCTCTGCATTCAGTACATCTCCCAGCACTGATCCCTGGGACACTGCATTCAGCATATCTCCCAGCACCGATCCCTGGGACGCTGCGCTCAGTGCATCTCCCAGCACTGATCCTTGGGACATTGCACTCAGTACATCTCCCAGCATCGATCCCTAGAACACTGCACTCAATACATCTTCCAAGACCGATCCCTGGGACACAGCACTCAGTACATCTCCAAGCACTGATCCCTGGGACACTGCACACAGTACATCTCCCAGCATCGATCCCTAGAACACTGCACTCAATACATCTTCCAGTACCAATCCCTGGAACACTGCACTCAGTACAACTCCCAGAACCAATCCCTGAGAAACTGGTCTCAGTGCATCTCCCAGCACCAATCCCTGGGGCACTGAACTCAATAAATCTCCCAACACTGATTCCTGGGACACTGCACTCAGTACACCTCCCAGCACCAATCCCTGCGAAACTGCTCTCAGTGCATCTCCCAGCACCAATCCGTGGAACACTGCACTCAGTACATTACCCAGCACTGATCCCTAGAACACTGCACTCAATACATCTCCCTGCATCGATCCCTAGAACACTGCACTCAATACATCTTCCAGCACCGATCCCTGGGACACTGCACTCAGTACATCTCCCAGCACCGATCCCTGGAACATTGCATTCAGTTCATCTCCCAGCACCAATCCCTGGAACAATGCACTCAGTACATCTCCCAGAACCGATCCCTGGAGCACTGCATTCAGTACATCTCCCAGCACCGATACCTGGGACACTGCATTCAGCATATCTCCCAGCACTGATCCCTGGGACGCTGCACTCAATACATCTCCCAGCATCGATCCTTATGACACAGCACTCAATACATCTTCCAGCACCAATCCCTGGGAGACTGCACTCAGTACATCCCCCAGCACCGATCCCTGGGACACTGCACTCCGTACATCTCCCAGCACCGATCCCTGGGACACTGCACTCCGTAAATCTCCCAGCATCGATCCCTGGGACACTGTACTCCGTACATCTCCCAGTACCGATCCCTGCGACACTGTACTCAGTACATCTCCCAGCACTGATCCTTGGGACATTGCACTCAGTATGTCTCCAGCATTGAGCCCTGGGATATTGCTCTCAGTACATGTCTCAGAACTAATCCCTTGGACACTGCAATTGGTATATCTCCCAATACCGGTCTCTGGGACACTGGACAATTTGCATTGGCCGAGTACACATTGCAGAGATACTGCACTCAGTACATCTCCCAGCACTGATCCCTGTGTCACTGCACTCAATACATTTTCCTGCACTGATCCCTGTGTCAAAGCATTCAATGCATCTACCAGCATTGATTCCTGGGAAACTGCATTCAGTGCATCTCCCAGCACCGATCCCTGGGACGCTGCACTCAGTACAGCTCCCAGCACCAATCCCTGGGACACTGCACTCAGTGCATCTCCCAGCCCCGATCCCTAGAACACTGCACTCAATACATCTTCCAGCACCGATCCCTGGTACACTGTATAAAATACGTCTCCCAGCACCAATTCCTGGAACAATGCACTCAGTACATCTCCCTGCACCGATCCCTGGAGCACTGCATTCAGTACATCTCCCAGCACTGATCCCTGGGACACTGCATTCAGCATATCTCCCAGCACCAATCCCTGGGACGCTGCACTCAATACATCTCCCAGCATCGATCCCTATGACACAGCACTCAGTACATCTTCCAGCACCGATCCCTGGGAGACTGCAAGTACATCCCCCAGCACCAATCCCTGTGACACTGCACTCAATACATCTCCCAACACCGATCCCTGGGAAACTGCACTCAATACATCTTCCAGCACCGATCCCTGCAACACTGCACTCAGTACAACTCCCAGAACCAATCCCTGAGACACTGCACTCAGTGCATCTCCCAGCACCAATCCCTGGGACACTGAACTCAATACATCTCCCAACACTGATTCCTGGGATACTGCACTCAGTACACCTCCCAGCACCAATCCCTGCGAAACTGCTCTCAGTGCATCTCCCAGCACCAATCCGTGGGACACTGCCCTTAGTACATTACCCAGCACTGATCCCTAGAACACTGCACTCAAAACATCTCCCTGCATCGATCCCTAGAACACTGGACTCAATACATCTTCCAGCACTGATCCCTGGGACACTGCACTCAGTACATCCCTCAGCACCGATCCCTGTGACACTGCACTCAATACATCTCCCAACATCGATCCCTGGGGCTCTGCACTCAATACATCTTCCAGCACCATTCCCTGGGACACTGCCCTCAGTACATCTCCAAGCATCGATCCTTGGGAGACTGCACTCAGTATATCCCCCAGCACCGATCCCTGGTTGACTGCACTCAGTACATCTCCCAGCACCGATGTCTGGGACACTGCACTCAATACATCTTCCAGCACCGATCCCTGGGACACTGCACTCAGTACATCTCCAAGCACCGATCCCTGGGACACTGCACTCAGTACATCATCCAGCACCGATTCCTGGGAAACTGCACTCCGTACATCTCCCAGCACCAATCCCTGGGAAACTGCACTCCGTACATCTCCCAGCACCGATCCCTGGGACACTGCACTCAGCACATCTCCCAGCACTGATCCTTGGGACATTGCACTCATTATTTCTCCAGCATTGAGCCCTGGGATATTGCTCTTAGTACATGTCTCAGAACTAATCCCTTGGACACTGCAATTGGTATATCTCCCAATACTGGTCTCTGGGGCACTGGACACAGTGCATTGGCCGCGTACACATTGCAGAGATACTGCACTCAGTACATCTCCCAGCACTGAACTCTGTGACACTGCACTCAATAGATTTTCCTGCATCGATCCCTGTGTCAAAGCATTCAGTGCATCTCCCAGCACCAATCCCTGGGACACTGCCCTCAGTGCATCTCCCAGCACCGATCCCTGGGACACGGCCCTCAGTGCATCTCCCAGCACCGATCCCGGGGACACTGCACTCAGTACATCTCCCAGCACCGATCCCGGGGACACTGCACTCAGTACATCTCCCAGCACTGACCCCTGGGACACTGCACTCAGTACATCTCCCAGCACTGACCCCTGGGACACTGCACTCAGTACATCTCCCAGCACCGATCCCTGGGAGACAGGACTTAGTACATCTCCCAGCATCAATCCCCAGAACACTGCACTCAATACATCTTCCAGCACCGATCCCTGGTACACTGGACAAAATATATCTCCCAGCACCAATCCCTGGAAAAATGCACTCAGTACATCTCCCAGCACCGATCCCTGGAGCACTGCATTCAGTACATCTCCCAGCACTGATCCCTGCGACACTGCATTCAGCATATCTCCCAGCACCAATCCCTGGGACGCTGCACTCAATACATCTCCCAGCATCGATCCCTATGACACAGCACTCAATACATCTTCCAGCACCGATCCCTGGGAGACTGCAAGTACATCCCCCAGCACCAATCCCTGTGACACAGCACTCAGTACATCTCCCTACACCGATCCCTGGGACACTGCACTCAGTACATTTCCCAGCACCGATCCCTGGGACCCTGGACTCAATACATCTCCCAACATCGATCCCTGGGGCTCTGCACTCAATACATCTTCCAGCAGCATTTCCTGGGACACTGCACTCAGTACATCTCCCAGCACCGATCCCTGGGACACTGCACTCAGTACATTTCCCAGCACCGATCCCGGGCACACTGCACTCAGTACATCTCCCAGCATCGATCCCTATGATACTGCACTCAATACATCTCCCAGCACCGATCCCTGGGACACTGTACTCAGTACATCTCCCAGCACTGATCCTTGGGACATTGCACTCAGTATGTCTCCAGCATTGAGCCCTGGGGTATTGCTCTCAGTACATGCCTCAGAACTAATCTCTGGGACACTGCAATTGGTATATCTCCCAACACTGGTCTCTGGGACACTGCACACAGTGTATTGCAGAGCACACATTGCTGAAATACAGCACTCAGTACATCTCCCAGTACTGATCCCTGTGACACTGCACTCAATACATTTCCTGCACCGATCCCTGTTTCACTGCATTCAATGCATCTGCCAGCATTGATTCCTGGCACACTGCATTCAGTGCATCTCCCAGCACCGATCCCAGGGACGCTGCACTCAGTATATCCCCTAGCACCAATCCCTGGGACACTGCACTCAGTGCATCTCCCTGCACCGATCCCTCGGGCACTGCACTCAGTGCATCTCCCAGCACCGATCCCTGGGACACTGCCCTCAGTGCATCTCCCAGTACCGATCCCTGGGACACTGCCCTCAGTGCATCTCCCAGTACCGATCCCTGGGACACTGCAGTCAGTACATCTCCCAGCACCGATTCCGGGGACACTGCACGCAGTGCATCTCTCAGCACTGATCCCTGGGACATTGCACTCAATACATCTCCCAACATCGATCCCTGGGACACTGCACTCAATACATCTTCCAGCAAAAATCCCTGGGACACTCCACTCAGTACATCTCCCAGCATCGATCCCTGGGACACTGCACTCATTACATCCCTCAGCACTGATCCCTGGGAGAAAGCACTCAGTACATCTCCCTGCACCAATCCCTGGCTCACTGCACTCAGTACATCTCCAGCATTGACACCTGGGATATTGCTCTCAGTACACATATCAGAACTGAGCCCTGGGACACTGTAATTGGTACACCTCCCCACAATGGTCTCTGGGACACTGCACACAGTGCATTGTAGAGCACAGATCGCAGAGACATTGAACTCAGTACATTACCCAGCACTGTTCCCTGGAATATTGCACTCAATACATTTCCCAGCATCGATCCCTAGAACACTGCACTCAGTACATCTTCCAGCACCGATCCCTGGAACACTGCACACAATACATCTCCCAGCATCAATCCCTGGAACAATGCACTCAGTACATCTCCCAGCACCGATCCCTGGGACACTGCATTCAGCATATCTCCCAGCACCGATCCTTGGGTCACTGCGCTCAGTGCATCTCCCAGCACTGGTCCCTGGGACACTTCACTCAGTGCATCTCCCAGCACCGATTCTAGGAACACTGCACTCAATACATCTCCCAGCACTGATCCCTGGGACACTGCACTCAGTACATTTCCCAGCACCGATCCCGGGGACACTCCACTCAGTACATCTCCCAGCATCGATCCCTATGATACTGCACTCACTACATCTCCCAGCACCGATCCCTGGGACACTGTACTCAGTACATCTCCCAGCACTGATCCTTGGGACATTGCACTCAGTATGCCTCCAGCATTGAGCCCTGGGGTATTCCTCTCAGTACATGTCTCAGAACTAATCCCTGGGACACTGCAATTGGTATATCTCCCAACACTGGTCTCTGGGACACTGGACTCAGTGTATTGCAGAGCACACATTGCTGGGATACAGCACTCAGTACATCTCCCAGTACTGATCCCTGTGACACTGCACTCAATACATTTTCCTGCACCGATCCCTGTTTCACTGCATTCAATGCATCTGCCAGCATTGATTCCTGGCACACTGCATTCAGTGCATCTCCCAGCACCGATCCCTGGGACGCTGCACTCAGTATATCCCCTAGCACCAATCCCTGGGACACTGCACTCAGTGCATCTCCCAGCACCGATCCCTCGGGCACTGCACTCAGTGCATCTCCCAGCACCGATTCTGGGACACTGCCCTCAGTGCATCTCCCAGTACCGATCCCTGGGACACTGCACTCAGTACATCTCCCAGCACCGATCCCTGGAACACTGCACACAATACATCTCCCAGCATCAATCCCTGGAACAATGCACTCAGTACATCTCCCAGCACCGATCCCTGGGACACTGCATTCAGCATATCTCCCAGCACCGATCCTTGGGTCACTGCGCTCAGTGCATCTCCCAGCACTGGTCCCTGGGACACTTCACTCAGTGCATCTCCCAGCATCGATTCTAGGAACACTGCACTCAATACATCTCCCAGCACTGATCCCTGGGACACTGCACTCAGTACATCTCCCAGCACCGATCCCTGGGACACTGCACTCAGTACATTTCCCAGCACCGATCCCGGGGACACTCCAATCAGTACATCTCCCAGCATCGATCCCTATGATACTGCACTCACTACATCTCCCAGCACCGATCCCTGGGACACTGTACTCAGTACATCTCCCAGCACTGATCCTTGGGACATTGCACTCAGTATGTCTCCAGCATTGAGCCCTGGGGTATTGCTCTCAGTACATGTCTCAGAACTAATCCATGGGACACTGCAATTGGTATATCTCCCAACACTGGTCTCTGGGACACTGGACTCAGTGTATTGCAGAGCACACATTGCTGAGATACAGCACTCAGTACATCTCCCAGTACTGATCCCTGTGACACTGCACTCAATACATTTTCCTGCACCGATCCCTGTTTCACTGCATTCAATGCATCTGCCAGCATTGATTCCTGGCACACTGCATTCAGTGCATCTCCCAGCACTGATCCCTGGGACGCTGCACTCAGTATAACCCCTAGCACCAATCCCTGGGACACTGCACTCAGTGCATCTCCCAGCACCGATCCCTGGGACACTGCCCTCAGTGCATCTCCCAGTACCGATCCCTGGGACACTGCCCTCAGTGCATCTCCCAGTACCGATCCCTGGGACACTGCACTCAGTACATCTCCCAGCACCGATTCCGGGGACACTGCACGCAGTGCATCTCTCAGCACTGATCCCTGGGACATTGCACTCAATACATCTCCCGCCATCGATCCCTGGGACACTGCACTCAATACATCTTCCAGCAAAAATCCCTGGGACACTCCACTCAGTACATCTCCCAGCATCGATCCCTGGGACACTGCACTCATTACATCCCCCAGCACTGGTCACTGGGAGAAAGCACTCATTACATCTCCCTGCACCAATCCCTGGGACACTGCACTCAGTGCATCTCCAGCATTGACACCTGGGATATTGCTCTCAGTACACATATCAGAACTGAGCCCTGGGACACTGTAATTGGTACACCTCCCCACAATGGTCTCAGGGACACTGCACACAGTGCATTGTAGAGCACAGATCGCAGAGACATTGAACTCAGTACATTACCCAGCACTGTTCCCTGGAATATTGCACTCAATACATCTCCCAGCATCGATCCCTAGAACACTGCACTCAGTACATCTTCCAGCACCGATCCCTGGAACACTGCACACAATACATCTCCCAGCATCAATCCCTGGAACAATGCACTCAGTACATCTCCCAGCACCGATCCCTGGGACACTGCATTCAGCATATCTCCCAGCACCGATCCTTGGGTCACTGCACTCAGTGCATCTCCCAGCACTGGTCCCTGGGACACTTCACTCAGTGCATCTCCCAGCACCGATTCTAGGAACACTGCACTCAATACATCTCCCAGCACTGATCCCTGGAACACTGCGCTCAGTGCATCTCCCAGCACCGATCCCTGAAACACTGCATTCAGTACATCTCCCAGCACCAATCCCTGGAACAATGCACTCAGTACATCTCCCAGCACCGATCCCTGGAGCACTGCATTCAGTACATCTCCCAGCACCGATACCTGGGACACTGCATTCAGCATATCTCCCAGCACTGATCCCTTGGACGCTGCACTCAATACATCTCCCAGCATCGATCCTTATGACACAGCACTCAATACATCTTCCAGCACCGATCCCTGGGATGCTGCACTCAGTACATCCCCCAGCACCGATCCCTGGGACACTGCACTCCGTACATCTCCCAGCAGTGATCCCTGGGACACTGCACTCCGTACATCTGCCAGCATCGATCCCTGGCACACTGTACTCCGTACATCTCCCAGCACCGATCCCTGGGACACTGTACTCAGTACATCTCCCAGCACTGATCCTTGGGACATTGCACTCAGTATGTCTCCAGCATTGAGCCCTGGGATATTGCTCTCAGTACATGTCTCAGAACTAATCCCTTGGACACTGCAATTGGTATATCTCCCAATACTGGTCTCTGGGACACTGGACAATTTGCATTGGCCGAGTACACATTGCAGAGATACTGCACTCAGTACATCTCCCAGCACTGATCCCTGTGACACTGCACTCAATACATTTTCCTGCACTGATCCCTGTGTCAAAGCATTCAATGCATCTACCAGCATTGATTCCTGGGAAACTGCATTCAGTGCATCTCCCAGCACCGATCCCTGGGACGCTGCACTCAGTATATCCCCCAGCACAAATCCCTGGGACACTGCACTCAGTACATCTCCCAGCACCAATCCCTGGGACACTGCACTCAGTGCATCTCCCAGCCCCGATCCCTGGGAGACAGCACTTAGTACAGCTCCCAGCATCGATCCCTAGAACACTGCACTCAATACATCTTCCAGCACCGATCCCTGGTACACTGTACAAAATACGTCTCTCAGCACCAATTCCTGGAACAATGCACTCAGTACATCTCCCAGCACCGATCCCTGGAGCACTGTATTCAGTACATCTTCCAGCACTGATCCCTGGGACACTGCATTCAGCATATCTCCCAGCACCAATCCCTGGGACGCTGCACTCAATACATCTCCCACCATCGATCCCTATGACACAGCACTCAGTACATCTTCCAGCACCGATCCCTGGGAGACTGCAAGTACATCCCCCAGCACCAATCCCTGTGACACTGCACTCAATACATCTCCCAACACCGATCCCTGGGAAACTGCACTCAATACATCTTCCAGCACCGATCCCTGGAACACTGCACTCAGTACAACTCCCAGAACCAATCCCTGAGACACTGCACTCAGTGCATCTCCCAGCACCAATCCCTGGGACACTGAACTCAATACATCTCCCAACACTGATTCCTGGGATACTGCACTCAGTACACCTCCCAGCACCAATCCCTGCGAAACTGCTCTCAGTGCATCTCCCAGCAACAATCCGTGGGACACTACACTCAGTACATTACCCAGCACTGATCCCTAGAACACTGCACTCAATACATCTCCCTGCATCGATCCCTAGAACACTGCACTCAATACATCTTCCAGCACTGATCCCTGGGACACTGCACTCAGTACATCCCCCAGCACCGATCCCTGTGACACTGCACTCAATACATCTCCCAACACCGATCCCTAGGACACTGCACTCAGTACATCTCCCAGCACCGATCCCTGGGACCCTGGACTCAATACATCTCCCAACATCGATCCCTGGGGCTCTGCACTCAATACATCTTCCAGCACTATTCCCTGGGACACTGCACTCAGTACATCTCCAAGCATTGATCCCTGGGAGACTGCACTCAGTATATCCCACAGCACCGATCCCTGGTAGACTGCACTCAGTACATCTCTCAGCACCGATCTCTGGGACACTGCACTCAGTACATCTCCAAGCATCGATCCCTGGGAGACTGCACTCAGTATATCCCCCAGCACCGATCCCGGGGACACTGCACTCAGTACATCTCCCAGCACTGACCCGTGGGACAATGCACTCAGTACATCTCCCAGCACCAATCCCTGGGACACTGCACTCAGTACATCCCCCAGCACCGATCCCTGGGAGACAGGACTTAGTACATCTCCCAGCATCGTTCCCCAGAACACTGCACTCAATACATCTTCCAGCACCGATCCCTGGTACACTGTACAAAATACATCTCCCAGCACCAATCCCTGGAACAATGCATTCAGTACATCTCCCAGCACCGATCCCTGGAGCACTGCATTCAGTACATCTCCCAGCACCAATCCCTGGGACGCTGCACTCAATACATCTCCCAGCATCGATCGCTATGACACAGCACTCAATACATCTTCCAGCACCGATCCCTGGGACACTGCACTCAGTACATTTCCCAGCACCGATCCCTGGGACCCTGGACTCAATACATCTCCCAACATCGATCCCTGGGGCTCTGCACTCAATACATCTTCCAGCACCAATCCCTGCGACACTGCACTCAATACATCTTCCAAGACCGATCCCTGGGACGCAGCACTCAGTACATCTCCCAGCACCGATCCCTGGGAGACTGCACTCAGTACATCTCCCAGCACCGATCCCTGGGACACTGCACTCAGTACATTTCCCAGCACCGATCCCGGGCACACTGCACTCAGTACATCTCCCAGCATCGATCCCTATGATACTGCACTCAATACATCTCCCAGCACCGATCCCAGGGACACTGTACTCAGTACATCTCCCAGCACTGATCCTTGGGACATTGCACTCAGTATGTCTCCAGCATTGAGCCCTGGGGTATTGCTCTCAGTACATGTCTCAGAACTAATCCCTGGGACACTGCAATTGGTATATCTCCCAACACTGGTCTCTGGGACACTGGACTCAGTGTATTGCAGAGCACACATTGCTGAGATACAGCACTCAGTACATCTCCCAGCACTGATCCCTGTGACACTGCACTCAATACATTTTCCTGCACCGATCCCTGTTTCACTGCATTCAATGCATCTGCCAGCATTGATTCCTGGCACACTGCATTCAGTGCATCTCCCAGCACCGATCCCTGGGACGCTGCACTCAGTATATCCCCTAGCACCAATCCCTGGGACACTGCACTCAGTGCATCTCCCAGCACCGATCCCTCGGGCACTGCACTCAGTGCATCTCCCAGCACCGATCCCTGGGACACTGCCCTCAGTGCATCTCCCAGTACCGATCCCTGGGACACTGCCCTCAGTGCATCTCCCAGTACCGATCCCTGGGACACTGCACTCAGTACATCTCCCAGCACCGATTCCGGGGACACTGCACGCAGTGCATCTCTCAGCACTGATCCCTGGGACATTGCACTCAATACATCTCCCAACATCGATCCCTGGGACACTGCACTCAATACATCTTCCAGCAAAAATCCCTGGGACACTCCACTCAGTACATCTCCCAGCATCGATCCCTGGGACACTGCACTCATTACATCCCCCAGCACTGATCCCTGGGAGAAAGCACTCAGTACATCTCCCTGCACCAATCCCTGGGACACTGCACTCAGTACATCTCCAGCATTGATACCTGGGATATTGCTCTCAGTACACATATCAGAACTGAGCCCTGGGACACTGTAATTGGTACACCTCCCCACAATGGTCTCTGGGACACTGCACACAGTGCATTGTAGAGCACAGATCGCAGAGACATTGAACTCAGTACATTACCCAGCACTGTTCCCTGGAACATTGCACTCAATACATCTCCCAGCATCGATCCCTAGAACACTGCACTCAGTACATCTTCCAGCACCGATCCCTGGAACACTGCACACAATACATCTCCCAGCATCAATCCCTGGAACAATGCACTCAGTACATCTCCCAGCACCGATCCTTGGGTCACTGCACTCAGTGCATCTCCCAGCACTGGTCCCTGGGACACTTCACTCAGTGCATCTCCCAGCACCGATTCTAGGAACACTGCACTCAATACATCTCCCAGCACCGATACCTGGAACACTGCACTCAATACATCTCCCAGCACCGATCCCTGAGACACTGCACTCAGTACATCTCCCAGCACCGATCCCTGGAACACTGCATTCAGTAGATCTCCCAGCACCGATCCCTGGGACACTGCACACAGTGCATTGCAGAGTACAGATCGCAGAGACATTGAACTCAGTACATTACCCAGCAGTGATCCATGGAACACGGCACTCAGTACATCTCCCAGCACCAATCCCTGGGACACTGAACTCAATATATCTCCCAACACTGATTCCTGGGACACTGCACTCAGTACATCTCCCAGCACCAATCCCTGCGAAACTTGTCTCAATACATCTCCCAACACCAATCCCTGGGACCCTGCACTCAATACATCTTCCAGCACCAATCCCTGGGACACTGCACTCAGTACATCGCCCAGCATCGATCCCTGGGACACTGCATTCATTACATCCCCCAGCACCGATCCCTGGGACACTGCACTCAGTACATCTCCAGCACTGCCACCTGGTATATTGCTCTCACTTCACGTATCAGAACTGATCATTGGGACACTGTAATTGGTAGATCTCCCCACACTCGTCTCTAGGACACTGCGCACAGTGCATTGCAGAGCACAGATCGCAGAGACATTGCACTCAGTACATTACCCTGTAATGATCACTGGAACACTGCACTCAATACATCTCCCAGCATCGATCCCTGGAACACTGCACTCAATACATCATCCAGCACCGATCCCTGGAACACTGTACACAATACATCTCCCAGCACCAATCCCTGGAACAATGCACTCAGTACATCTCCCAGCACCGATCCCTGGAGCACTGCATTCAGTTCATCTCCCAGCATCGATCCCTGGGACACCGCATTCAGCATATCTCCCAGCACCGATACCTGGGACTCGGGGCTCAGTGCATCTCCCAGCACTGATCCTTGGGACTTTGCACTCAGTACATCTCCCAGCATCGATCCCTAGAACACTGCACTCAATACATCTTCCAAGACCGATCCCTGGGACACTGCACTCAGTACAACGCCCAGAACCAATCCCTGAGAAACTGCTCTCAGTGCATCTCCCAGCACCAATCCCTGGGGCACTGAACTCAATACATCTCCCAACACTGATTCCAGGGACACTGCACTCAGTACACCTCCCAGCACCAATCCCTGCGAAACTGCTCTCAGTGCATCTCCCAGCACCAATCCGTGGGACACTGCACTCAGTACATTACGCAGCACTGATCCCTAGAACACTGCACTCAATACATCTCCCTGCATCGATCCCTAGAACACTGCACTCAATACATCTTCCAGCACCGATCCCTGGGACACTGCATTCAGCATATCTCCCAGCACCGATACTTGGGTCACTGCACTCAGTGCATCTCCCAGCACTGGTCCCTGGGACACTTCAATCAGTGCATCTCCCAGCACCGATTCTAGGAACACTGCATTCAGTACATCTCCCAGCACCGATACCTGGGACACTACATTCAGCATATCTCCCAGCACTGATCCCTGGGACGCTGCACTCAATACATCTCCCAGCATCGATCCTTATGACACAGCACTCAATACATCTTCCAGCACCGATCCCTGGGAGACTGCACTCAGTACATCCCCCAGCACCGATCCCTGGGACACTGCACTCCGTACATCTCCCAGCACCGATCCCTGGGACACTGCACTCCGTACATCTGCCAGCATCGATCCCTGGCACACTGTACTCCGTACATCTCCCAGCACCGATCCCTGGGACACTGTACTCAGTACATCTCCCAGCACTGATCCTTGGGACATTGCACTCAGTATGTCTCCAGCATTGAACTCTGGGATATTGCTCTCAGTACATGTCTCAGAACTAATCCCTTGGACACTGCAATTGGTATATTTCCCAATACTGGTCTCTGGGACACTGGACAAAGTGCATTGGCCGAGTAGACATTGCAGAGATACTGCACTCAGTACATCTCCCAGCACTGATCCCTGTGACACTGCACTCAATACATTTTCCTGCACTGATCCCTGTGTCAAAGCATTCAATGCATCTACCAGAATTGATTCCTGGGAAACTGCATTCAGTGCATCTCCCAGCACCGATCCCTGGGACGCTGCACTCAGTATATCCCCCAGCACCAATCCCTGGGACACTGCACTCAATACATCTCCCAGCACCAATCCCTGGGACACTGCACTCAGTGCATCTCCCAGCCCCGATCCCTGGGAGACAGCACTTAGTACATCTCCCAGCATCGATCCCTAGAACACTGCACTCAATACATCTTCCAGCACCGATCCCTGGTACACTGTACAAAATACGTCTCCCAGCACCAATTCCTGGAACAATGCACTCAGTACATCTCCCAGCACCAACCCCTGGAGTCCTGTATTCAGTACATCTCCCAGCACTGATCCCTGGGACCCTGGACTCAATACATCTCCCAACATCTAACCCTGGGGCTCTGCACTCAATACATCTTCCAGCACCATTCCCTGGGAGACTGCAAGTACATCCCCCAGAACCAATCCCTGAGACACTGCTCTCACTGCCTCTCCCAGCACCAATCCCTGGGACACTGAACTCAATACATCTCCCAACACTGATTCCTGGGATACTGCACTCAGTACACCTCCCAGCACCAATCCCTGCGAAACTGCTCTCAGTGCATCTCCCAGCACCAATCTGTGGGACACTGCACTCAGTATATTACCCAGCACTGATCCCTAGAACACTGCACTCAATACATCTCCCTGCATCGATCCCTAGAACTCTGCACTCAATACATCTTCCAGCACTGATCCCTGGGACACTGCACTCAGTACATCCCCCAGCACCGATCCCTGTGACACTGCACTCAATACATCTCCCAACACCGATCCCTAGGACACTGCACTCAGTACATCTCCCAGCACCGATCCCTGGGATCCTGGACTCAATACATCTCCCAACATCTATCCCTGGGGCTCTGCACTCAATACATCTTCCAGCACCATTCCCTGGGACACTGCACTTAGTACATCTCCAAGCATCGATCCCTGGGAGACTGCATTCAGTATATCCCCCAGCACCGATCCCTGGGACACTGCACTCAGTACATCTCCCAGCACCGATGTCTGGGACACTGCACTCAATACATCTTCCAGCCCCGATCCCTGGGACACTGCACTCCGTACATCTCCCAGCACCGATCCCTGGGAAACTGCACTCCGTACATCTCCCAGCATCGATCCCTGGGACACTGCACTCAGTACATCTCCCAGCACTGATCCTTGGGACATTGCACTCAGTATGTCTCCAGCATTGAGCCCTGGGATATTGCTCTTAGTACATGTCTCAGAACTAATCCCTTGGACACTGCAATTGGTATATCTCCCAACACTGGTCTCTGGGACACTGGACACAGTGCATTGGCCGAGTACACATTGCAGAGATACTGCACTCAGTACATCCCCCAGCACTGATCCCTGTGACACTGCACTCAATACATTTTCCTGCATCGATCCCTGTGTCAAAGCATTCAGCGCATCTCCCAGCACCAATCCCTGGGACACTGCCCTCAGTGCATCTCCCAGCACCGATCCCTGGGACACTGCCCTCAGTGCATCTCCCAGCACCGATCCCTGGGACACTGCACTCAGTACATCTCCCAGCACCGATCCCGGGGACACTGCACTCAGTACATCTCCCAGCACCGATCCTGGGGACACTGCACTCAATACATCTCCCAGCACCAATCCCTGGGACACTGCACTCATTACATCTCCCAGCACCGATCCCTGGGAGACAGGACTTAATACATATCCCAGCATCGATCCCCAGAACCCTGCACTCAATACATCTTCCAGCACTGATCCCTGGGAGACTGCACTCAGTACATCCCCCAGCACCGATCCCTGGAGCACTGCATTCAGTACATCTCCCAGCACTGATCCCTGGGACACTGCATTCAGCATATCTCCCAGCACCAATCCCTGGGACGCTGCACTCAATACATCTCCCAGCATCGATCCCTATGACACAGCACTCAATACATCTTCCAGCACTGATCCCTGGGAGACTGCAAGTACATCCCCCACCACCGATCCCTGTGACACTGCACTCAATACATCTCCCAACACCGATCCCTGGGACACTGCACTCAGTACATCTCCCAGCACCGATCCCTGGGACACTGCCCTCAGTGCATCTCCCAGTACCGATCCCTGGGACACTTCACTCAGTACATCTCCCAGCACCGATCCCGGGGACACTGCACTCAGTGCATCTCCCAGCACTGACCCCTGGGACACTGCACTCAGTACATCTCCCAGCACCGATCTCTGGGACACTGCACTCTGTACATTTCCCAGCACCGACCTCTGGGACACTGCACTCAGTACATCTTCCAGCACTGATCCATGGGGCTCTGCACTTAGTTCATCTCCCAGCACCGATCCCCGGGACACTGCACTCACTCATCTCCCAGCACTGATCTCTGCTACAGTGCACTTAGCACATCTCATAGCAATGATTCTTGGGACACTGCTCTCAGCACATCTCCCAGTGCCAATCCTTGGGAGACTGCACACAGTACCTCGCCCGGCATTGGTCCCTGGGACACTTTACTCAGTACATCTCTCTGCATCATTCCCTTGGGCTATTTGCTTACTATATCTCCCTGTATTGCTCCCTGGGATACTGCCCTCAGTACATCGGCTGAAAATAATGTATTCCTTAATTGATAGCTTTCCATCTAAAGTTTTTATTTCTCTTTGGACCAATTGTTTGATCCACTTTACTTTGTGTCATTCTGCATTTAGCTACCTTGTTGAATTATGTCAAATATTTTCATCAAGTCCATTTACACATTTTGGGAAAGACAATGGCACAGTGGTAATGCCACTGGACCTGTAACCCAGAGGCCCATGCTAATGTTCTTGATATAAATCCGACCCTGGCGCTGTTACCAAAGTACAATAATTTTCATAATATTTTTCTGGTTTAATGTAAAATAGGTTTATAGGGGTTGTGTCTTTCTCTCTGTGTGTGATTTAATTACACTTTGTAGCCATGCAGACCGCAAGTTGAAGTTATCAAAAGAAGCAAGGTGTAGAAGTGTCTCTAAAATGCTAATTAGTTAAACATGTTGGGGTTTTAGCATATAAGGTGTGAAGGGAATTTTCACTTTGAGATAGATGAAGGGTAGTTTGGATTTCAAAGAGTTTAGTAAGAATATTGGCATCATAAAAGATTTATATTATGAGAAATTTAAAGTTCCAAAGACATGTGAAAACAATGGAATTTACATATTAAAAAGAGAGAAACATATATAAATGCGAATGAGGCTATGTGTCAGACAAAGACACTGTGAGATCTAACAGAAATGTATGAAGTAGCCTTAATGAAGCCTCCAGCATTTGTGCATAAGCCTGCTGTCTACAGAAACTGGAGCTGGAGAAGAGTCACTTTGAATTCCACTGTCCAGGGTATTGTGTTAATCTGCTGGATCTGTTTTAAACTTAAAACTATTTTTGGACCATTGCCTTAAAGGGGGTGTAACTGGATGTCAGGTTAAAAAGGAATTTTAGAAGTTATTACAGTAGTAATTTGTAGTCCTATGTATGTGCTTGAAATCTCTTTTGTTAATAAATATTTTAATCTAGTTTTTAAAAAATCTCTAATAGTCTTGGCGATCTTATTACTTCAGAATTCGGTGCACGCATCTCGAAATAAATACAAATTGCAAAACTGTTATGATAGCGGGATCAAGTTTCCCTCAAGGATTTGATCCGCCTGGCACACATCATCTGTCGTGTCATAACAGGCATCTGGTGGAATTTAATTTTAATTAATAAACATTCTGGAATTGAAAGAGAGTCTCAGTAATAGTGACCATGAAACTATCATCGGTTGTTGTAATAACCCAACTGGTTCACTATTGTCCCATTAGCGGAAATCTGCCATCCTTACCAATCTGGCCTACATGTCACTCCAGACCCACACAATGTGGTTGACTCTTCACTGCCTCTGAAATGGCCTAGCAAGCCATTCAGTTCAAGGGCAGTTAGGGATGGGCCACAAATGCTGGCCTTGCCAGTGATACCCATATCCCATAAAAGAATAAATTTTTAAAAACATTGTTTTTATATCAACTTTTCTTATATCAACTTGTGTGGTTGCTTCCCAGGCCTGACAACTGACAGCAACAGTAAGTCTTGTTCTGTGGAATGTGGGTGAGCTGTGGACTAAGTGGGATTTGCATTGAGAGAAGCTCCTTGGAAGCCCCTCATTTCACTCAGAAAGGCTGCGGTACTGCGCATTCCATGAGTAATCAACAATAACTATTGCACCAAACAGCCACTGTTGTTAGATTCTCTCACTGAGTTTATGTAACTTTGCAAAACAACTTTGTTATAAAGTTTAACTCAGTGCAAAGTTAGACAACATGTTTCAGCCTTTTTTATTTAAAAGAAATACCATTCGCTTGTTTTGCTTTTTGTGTTTTTGTGCAGTGCCAGTACATTTAACGTTGCCAAACTTGAAGAGATGGAACGGTTGTTAAAGGAAGCTCAGGCTGAAAAGGCATGGCTAATTGAAAGCAAAGTGAGTTCTAGGCTGTTACATTGGGTTGCTGCAGATAACTCCTCAGTGAGAGCGCATCTCCAATGCGCCTGCCCCTTTCCAGCACTGACTGTCTGTTCTTCCTACACATGGTTAAAAACTCAGGGAGAAAGCTTCTTGGATCATGAAATTCATTTCATTGTAATCTCCTGTGTAAAAATGGAGTGTTTTGCCTGTGGTAAATGTGAGCTCATCCAACACTCTGCTCATTTCCAAACTCGCACAAAGTCCTGCTCACTCACCATCCCTTTGTGTTCAATGACCTACATTGGCTCTCAGTCTGGCAATGCTTCCAATTTAAAATTCTCATCCTTTTGTTTTCAAATCCCACCATGGCCTCACCCACCTCTTTATTCACATCCAGCCCCACAACCCTCCAAGATATCTGGGCTCTTCCAACTCTGGCCTCTTGGCCTTCTCCCACTTCCTTCGCTTCACTAATGGTGACCATGCATTCAGCTGCCCAGGTCCTAAATGCTGGAATTCCCTCCGTAAACCTCTGCGGACTATCTAGATCTCCCTCTCCTCCTTTGCAGTGGTCCATAAACCTATCTCTTTGAGCAAGGTTTTTCCTCACATGTCCTAATGTGAGGTAATGAAATCCCTCTGCCTTCATCACTTGAATATCACCAATGACAAACACTTCTGGCATGGACTCAATGGGCTGAAGGCCCTCCTCCTGTTTCCTTACGACTCTGTGATATGGTATCTCCTCAAGTGAGTAATGTTTGATAATGCTCCTGTTAATGGACATCAATTCGATTGTTTCTGTAAGTATAAGATTTCCATTGGCTTTGTACAGACTATATAAATACACAGAAAATGGATCTGTTCCCAACACGTTTGGACGACATTCCCACCACGTTCGGGCAGTGTTTCTACCAGACTCAGGCAGTGTTCTCATCGGGTTCGGGTGGGTGTTCCCACTGGATTTGGGCAGTGTTCCCACTGGATTTGGGTGGTGTTCCCATTGGGTTAGGATGGTGTTTCCACTGGGTTCGGGCAGTGTTCCCACTGGATTTGGGTGGTGTTCCCACTGGATTTGAGTGATGTTCCCATTGGGTTCAGACGGTATTCCCACTGGATTTGGGTGGTGCTCCCATTAGGTTCAGACAGTGTTTCCACCAGGTTCGGACAGCGTTCCCACTGGATTTGGGCAGTGTTCCCACTGGACTTAGGTGGTGTTCCTGCCTGCTTTGGGCAGTGTTCCAACCCACTTTAGGCAGTGTTACCGTTGGGTTTGGGTGTTGTTTCCACCGGTTTCAGGTGGTGTTTCCGCCGGTTTCAGGCGGTGTTTCTGCCGGGTTCAGACAAAGGACCCTGAGCTCTTGTCTATCCAGTTGGAGTACAAACTCCCACACTTTAAGCCAGCATCTCTTTAAAAACATTTGTTCAAAGTTCTTAATTTAAATCACTGTCAGAAAACAAAACAGCCAGATGGCAGCAAGAGCAGGGTCAGTTAGCTGCAGGGTTCAGAAATGTGCTCAATTGCAGGATGAAGATCAAAGCAACAGGCTGCCGTGTCGTGGAAGAGGAGAGTGAAATTCCTTTGGGATTTTAGCTCAATATAGATCTGTGTAATGTGGAAACAGTGCAGGATAATAGTCCTGTTAGTCATCATGCTTTGAGATTTGTGCTGTGTTTTTTTTCAGAGTCCTAACCCCTTAATTACCTTCAGCACAAAGACATGGGATCGGATCTTCTACATGGTTGCACGGTCACCTGAGACCATGAGAATCTGGATGGATGTCATTGTGACAGGAGCTGAAGGTTATACTCAGTTCATGGTTTAAGTGACTTCATATCATTGTAACCTCATTGTGAATGCAAAGTTTTATATATATATGTGTGTATGGAATTAGACTCTTTCTAGAAACCACTGTCATGGCTTTATCAATGTTATCTTGAAGGTTGTGACAATCATACATTTTTAATTATTAAAGTAGCAGATTATTTTAGACAATTGGAGCAAATTTCAGCCTATAGTTGATCTGGTGTGAACAAGTCACCTGTGTATGACCACCGCCAGTGTTAATTGCTGTGCAAACCAAATCCCAGAGGAAAACTTGGCTTATGGACCATGCCCTTTTCTTTTGTATTCTGAAAATGAGAAGAGAACATACCAATCTCAGCAGTAAGAGGTCCAGTAACACTTCTGAGATTTTTTAAAATGAAAAGTAGAAGTTTTATTAACAAGAATAAAAGAAAACTAAAGCACACAAGATTACAGTTACACAATTAAGGTTAGTCTTAGAAAACATTCCTTTAAAAACTCTCTACTTGTTCAAACCCACAGGTAAACACCTTCTAGGCAACAGCCCCTTATAGATACAAAACAAAAAATGTTGGAAAAAACTCAGCAGGTCTGACAGCATCTGTGAAGAGAAAACCAGAGTTAACGTTTTGAGTCCATATTACTCTATACGGACTCGAAACATCAACTCTGTCTTTCTCTCCACAGGTGCTGTCAGATCTGCTGAGCTTTTTCAGCAATTTTTGTTTTTGTTTCAGATTTCCAGCATCTGCAGTATTTTGCTTTTAGTCCCTTATAGATGTCTAACTATGAAATCAAATAACATTACACAAGACAAACTGCTGTAGCTTCAATAAAGGTCACATGACCTCTACTCTGTTCAACTCTGTGGTGGAATCCACTTCAAAATAAAACTGCTTGTTTCAGCCCAAGACTTTTCTGGCTTTTTTGGATGGCTGGTTCAGATGACATCCTCTCCCAGCCCAGAGCTCCAGCTACAGCTCAAACAGTTCCAACTATCTCTCTATCCTAAGCTCTCCACAGTAACTCTAAAATGCCTTTTTTCCCCTTCATCTCCTGTTCAATTGTTCTCATACCTCTTTGAAACTCAAATCCTTCCAAATTTAAAATCTTTCATGTCTCTATCTAGTCTTTACTCTCGGGTCAATAAAATATAATGTCCCCACTACTATTTACCTATGAAACTCCTGCAAAATGCAAACTTGTTTCGTGGAACCTCTGACTCCCCTTTGATAGTCAACTTATCTAAAAATACAAATGTTAAATGTCTATTTTTGATATAGTATTAAATGGTTAGCTGGTCTACATTATACATAATAAGATCACACATATATTTCAATTAATAATCTGCTTTTGTGATGTGGATTTCCTCTGGGGTCCCCGATTGGACACCAGGCCCCCTGGGTAAACAGGGTTCCTGCCAAAGTTACAGAGGCCCATGGGAGAAATGGCAGTGCCTAAAACTATTGAGGATCTCTGTCAGCGCTGGATTGTGTGATGTTGGGTTTTTGCCCACTCAGTAAGCACACACTTTGTTTCCCCAAATAACTATTATGTTTCAAAGCAATCAGTTTTCAAGATTGTCTTTTTACTGTTCAGGATAAAAGGACAGATAATGGAAGTAAACTTATAAAAGCTCTGTCAGCGCTGATGTGGGAGCCTCTGGCAGGTGCTGACGTTTCTCATGGTCTCTGTGCTCTCAGAAAATTGGTGCTAATACGTTGAGGTTAATTCCCTCAAATAAGGCAAGTGTTTCAGTGGAAGTGGCTGCTTCAAGCACTGAGCAGGAGGTCAACTAGACAGCAGAGATCTCTGATGCTTGGTAAATTCAGGATATTTAAATAGGTTAGAATGGGCGAAAAGCAATCAAGGTGGCAAGTCTGACGGTGTGGAATCTCACTTTTAGCCATCTCAGTCAATTCTTGTAAAATGGCCAAAGTTTTGTGATGAGAACGCCAAGTGTGTCACTGATATTTTATCATTAAGCTAAACAACAAACACCATTATATCATAATCAGCTTAATCAGCTTACTGTGACTTCTAGTGTTGGGTTAGTCAGTTTATCAGCTGCCCCATGAACATGCATCCATGTTCAGTATTTATTCAGTATTATTTTAAAAGTTTGGATTACTTTCCTATTTAAAATGTATTTGATATAAGATTTCATCTTGCAAGGAACCTCTAAGCTTGAATAAAAAATGAATATTTCTTTCTCTATTGCATTTATCATTTTATTTAGTTAAGGATCGAAGTGTGTTGTAAAACATGTTGCTTTAAGTGATAGTTTATTGATTTGTTTAATTTTCATTCTCAGAATGTGGGCTTCACTGGCAAAGCCTGTCATTTCAGTTCCCATTCCTAGCTTCTTTGAGAATGTGGTGGTGAGCTGTTTTCCCTTAAAATCGCTGCGGTCTGTGGTGTAGGTACACCCTCATTGCTGTTAAGGAGGGAGTTCCAGGATTTTTACTGAGGCAATGAAGGAACGGTGATATACATCCAACTCAGGAAAGGGTGTCACTTGGACGGGGAACTTGAAGCTAATAGTGTTCCCATACACCTGCTATCTTTAACCTTGCCGGTGTTGGAGGTCATAGGGAGAGAGGTGCTGTTCAAGTAACAATGCTGGGCTTCCTGAGTGCATTCTGCACATACTGCAGCTGCGGTCAGTTGGTGGAGAGGGTGGATATTGAACCTAGTGCTGTTAAATCCAAGTATCTAAATCAAGTGAAGTTCTTTGCATAACCAGTACATTGCTGCACCAGACTAGGCCTGAGTTGGTCACAACTTACAATGTAGGCCAATCAGCCCCTTGAGTTACATCATTCAATTAGATAATTGCTCCCTATCTTAACTCCATTTACTCCATCTTTGTGCCATCGCCCTAGATACTCTTACCTAACCAATCAGTCTCAGACTTAGAATTTTCAATTGACTCCCCCGACATTTAGACCTTTTTTAGGGGAGAGAGAGTTCCAGATTCCCATTACCCATCAAAGAAGTGCTTTCCCCTGAACAATGCAGCTCTTCATTTTATTGTGCCCGCTTGTCCTGGACTCCCTCCACCCTCAACCAGAGGAAATAGTTTCTCTCTCTCCCAACAATTCCTTTTGTCATTTTAAACACCCCAATTAGATCATCCCTTTATCTTCTAAACTCAAGGAAATACAAAGCAAATTTATGCAACTGTCCTCCTAACTTAAACCCTAAAAGCCCTTGTTGTTTTAAAAATAAAAATAAATATTTCATACTGCCTTTTGGTATGAACGTAGAGTATGATGGAGGTGTGACAGGGTTTAATACTATAACTCATTAGTACTTTAATGCTTGGTACAGGAAAATGCACACTGCATAGATATTAGAAAGTTCACCCAATATATTTTAAAGTACTCACTATTATAGTATTAGAGAGTGCATATTATATAAAGTATACACTGGAAAGTGTTAATGTTGCAATCCTGTAACAACGAAGTGCATGCTCTAGTGAGAACAACAGTTACTAATTGGGGAAAGGTCAGAGTATTATTCTTAAATATATTTAAGAATCGGTTTCCACCTGTTGTGGGGGGAGGTGGTGGCTGGGGCGGGGGTGGGGATGGGAAAGGAAATGTGAGTCAGTGCCTGTGTTCTCTGAGTTTTGTGACTAAACCTATGTTATGGAAAGACTGGCTCCAGATTCCTCCTTTACTCTGTGATTGAGCAGCAAATTATAACATGGGAGCAGACAATCAACATCGAGTGATTAGAAGCTGAATAAGGAACTTTGTCTCTATCTTCTGACAAAAGTGCTGCTCCCAGCAACCTATGGTACAACATGGCTGAGGCTCGATGCAAGTTTTCAAGCTTTGATTATTCACCTTTTTTCAGAGTCTGAATCATATGAGGAATGGGTAAATGAGGTGGAAATGTGGACTCAGGTTACCTCGTTATCCAAGAGGAAGCAAAGTATGACTTTGATTTTGTCAGTGCCAAGATAAAGGTTAGAAGTAGAGTATTAGGAAAATAGGAGCGGGAGTAGGTTATTCGGCCCTTCAAGCCTGCTCTGCCATTCAATATTAGCATGGCTGATCCTCTGGCCTCAACGCCATTCTTCAACACTCTCCCCATACCCCTTGATGCCTTAAGAGTCGAAAAATCTATCTAATTCCTTCTTAAACATATTCAGTGACTTGGCCTCCACAGCCTTCTGTGGTAGAGAATTCCACAGGTTCATCTTCCTCTGAGCAAAGAGGTTTCTCTTCAGCTCAGCCCTAAATGGCCTACCCTGTACCCTGAGATTAAGATCCCTTGTCTAAACCCCCCAGCCAGAGGAAGCGTTATCCCTGAATCCAGAATTTGTATCTTGTTGAAATTGAAAAAGAGTCCTAATTGTGGTAAAGGGAATGTTGATTTGTCTTATATTTGTGTTTCTTATAAATTAGAACTAAATAAAGAAATATATACTCAGAGAAGTATTAGGACCACTGCTGTTATTGACATGTATTGATGATCTGTATCCATATAGGGGACATATTTCAAAGTTTGCAGATAGCACAAAAGTTGGAAACGTATCTAACAGTGAGGAGGATGGTAGTAGATTTCAGGATTTTCCCTAAGTGCAGTAGTGGGTGGCAAAAATGTCATTTTTCCTGACGGCTGCAATGGCGGCTTTTCACTCCATATCATCCCAAACCCGCTGCTTTAATTATGCATTCCTGGGGTACACGCCATTTTGGTGGCGGGCAGGCTCTGATTCGCCTGCCACATCATCACCTCGCTGCTTCATCACACCAGGCACCACATTTAAAGTACAGCTGCATTCAGTGCTTCCAGCCCAGGACTGCAACAAAGAAGACATGGCCCCAATAGGTGCCTTTTGGATGCCGTGAAGGCCCACTCTGATGTCCTGTACCCCTGCTCTAGCCACAGGAGGGGCAGCAACATGTGCTCCACACATGTCCTGGGATACACTCCTTCCCCAGTACAGGCCCCAGCCTCTTCGCTTTCCTGAGGCCACTTCTCCCCCTCCCGCAAGCAAGCCCTAGCCCTGCAGCTACTGAAAATCACCCACATATGGCTGATCTGCTAAGTAGAGACCTGAACATGAGCCCCCTAAAAGTGATGTAGTTCTTTCTGTCTGTGAAGCCTGGCACTGATGTCTGCAAACCCTGAAGTCCCAAGCGAAGTGCAGCCCACCAAATGCTTGCCTTACATATGCTGTTGCAAAACACGTCAGCATGTTTTCCTGCCGACGTGGGTGGATGATCCTGCAGGGATGGGGGATGGGGGTGTGTGGGGTGGGTAGGGAACGTGACTCCAATGGGCTTACGCTGATGTACTACAATGAGGTTCCCGATGTCCAATGGTGGGGAACGGGACCCACCTACAACAGGCTGAGCGGAGGATCGCAAACTGGTTCCACGACATCATGAAACTGATTTTTGGCCTTCTCGCCATAATGTCCGCTCATGCCACTGAACACACCTGACGCCAGTGGGCACGGATGATAAGGAAGATAAAATTGATGCATATTGTGAGGAAGAATGAGGACCATAAGTATGAACTGAAGCTTACAATTTTAAAGGGGGTGCAAGAACCAAATACATAATTGTTTGAAGATGGTAAAACAAGTTGTTAAAAAGCAAATGGGATCCTTTGCTTTCCACATGCAACATAGAGGATAAAGGCTCGGAAGTCATAGTAAAACTTTCATAAATCACTGTTAGGCTTTAACTAGAGTATCATGTCCAATTTTGGGTGCTGCCCTTTTGGAAGGATACAAGAGATGAGGAAATTCAGTTATGTGGACTGACGAGAGATGCTGGAATCGTTCTCCTTAAGGAGAAAGAAATAAAATTAAAAAAGAAATGAAAGGAGGAACGAGATAGTTGAATTTCTATAGTGTCTTTCATATCCTCAGGATGTCTCAAAGCATTTTACAGCCATTAAAGTACTTTTGAAGTAAAAGCAGAAAATGCTGGAAACACTCAGCAGGCCTAGCAGCATGTATGGAGAGAGAAACAGAGTTACCTTTCAGGTCTATGGCCTTTCATCAGAACTGGAAAAACAGGCTTTGAGCAATGAACAGGGGTGGGAAGAGAGCAGTTAATAAAGCATGTAGTATCTTAGGCTTCATTAATAGGGGCATTGAGTACAAGTGTAAGGCGGTCATGTTGAATTTGTATAAGACACTAGTAGGCCTCATCTGGAGTACTGTGTCCAGTTCTGGGTGCCAAACTTGAGAAAGGATGTGAAGTCATTGGAGGGAGTACAGAGGAGATTCACAAGAATGATTCCAGGGATAAGGAACTGTAGCTATGAGAATAGAATGGAGAGGTTAGGACTATTTTCCTTGGAGGAAAGGCTGAGAGGGGACTTGATAGATGTATTCAAGATCTTGAGGGTAAATAGTGAGAAATTGTTCCCACTCAAGACGGCATCAAGAATTAGGATTCAGGTTCAAAATAATTGGCAAAAGGAATAAAAGTGATGTGAGGAAAAATGTTTTCACCCAAAGGGTGCCTGGAGTCTGGAAAAATCTTCCTGAGAGGGTGGTGGAGGCAGGTTCAATCAAGGTATTCAAATAGGAATTGGATTGTTATCTGAAAAGGAAGAATGTGCAAGGTTACGGGGATAAGGCAGGGGAATGGGACTAGGAAGAACGCTCTTTCGGAGAGCCAGTGCAGATTCAATGGGCTGAATGGCCTCCTTCTCAACTGTAAAGATTCTGTGATTCTGTTATCCCTGTCAGAATTATATACACTTCAATGAGATCTCCTCTGATTCTTCTAAACTTCAGTGAATACTAGCTGGCCCAATCTCTCCTCATTTGACACTCCTGCCATCCAAGGAATCAGTCTGGTGAACCTTTGATGCACTCTTTCTATAGCAAATATACCCTTTCTTAGGTAAAAAGACCAAAACTGCACACAATACTCCAGGTGTGGTCCCACCAAGGCCCTGTACAGCTGCAGTTAGACATCTTTGCTCCTGTACTCAAGTCCTCTGGCAATGAAGGCCAACATACCATTTGCTTTCTTAACTGCCTGCTGCACCTGCATGCTTGCTTTCAGTGATTGGCATTCAAGGACACCCAGGTCACTTTGTAAATTAACATTTCCCAATCTATCACCAGTTAAATAATACTCTACCATTCTGTTTTTCTTACCAAAGTGGATAACTTCACTTATCCTCGTTATACTGCATATGCCATCTATTTGCCCACTTACTCAGCCAGTCCAAATCACCTTGAAGCCTCTTAACACCTTCCTCACCACTCAAATTCCCACCAAGTTTTGTGTGGTCATCCAAATCATTGATATATATATTGTGAATAGCTGAAGCTCAAGCACTGATCCTCATTGTACCCCACTGGTCACCGCCTGCCACTTCGAAAAAGACCTGTTTATTCCACTCTCTGTTTCCTGTCTGCTAACCAATTCTCAATCCATGCCAATATATCACCCCCAATCCAATGTGCTTTAATTTTACACATTAAACTCTTATGTGGGACTTTATCAAAAGCTTTCTGAAAATCTAAATACACCACATCCACTGGTTCTCCCTTAACTGTTGTGCTAGTTACATCCTCAAAGAACTCCAGTAGGTTTGTCAGACATGATTTCCCTTTCCATAAATCTATGGTTGACTTTGTCTAATCCCATTGATTTTTTCTAAGTGAGCTGCTATCACATCCTTTATAATAGACTCTAGCATTTTCCCTACTACTGATGTTTGGCTAACCGGTCTGTAATTTGCTGTTTTCTCCCTCCCCTTTTTAATTAGTGGGGTTACATTTGCCACCCTCCAATCTGCTGGAACTGTTTCAAAATCTGCAGAATTTTGGATGATGACACTGATGCATCCACTATTTCCATGGCCACCTCCTTTAGTACCCTTGGATGTAGATTATCAGGCCCTGGGGATTTATTGGCTTTCAGTCCTATTAATTTCTCCAGCACTATTGTTTTAGTAATACTAACTTTCTTCAATTCCTCATTCTCACTAGACCCTTGGCTCCCTAGTATTTCTGAGAAGTTATCTGCATCTTTCTCCATGAAGACAGAACTAAAGTAGTTGTTTAATTGCTCTGCCATTTCCTTGTTCTCTATTATAAATTCTCCCATTTTGGATTGTAAGGGACCTACATTTGTCTTTACTAATCTTTTTCTTTGTATATAATTATAGAAGCTTTTACAGTCCTCTTTTATGTTCCTTTCAAATTTACTCTCAATCTTATTTTCCCCTCAATCTTATTTTTGGAGCTGAATGTGAGTGACTTGGATACTGAAGAGGGATTGACTCTTCTATTACAATTTATTGAAAAGCTTTACTATAAGATGATCTATTGGAAGCCTATGAAGCATGGTCAACTTTTGATAAATTTAAGAAGTCAGACAATCAGTCCATGGAAGAGTATATTATGGACTCTGACAGGTTGTATAAGAGATCGAGAATTTTTGACATGGAGATCCCTTATTCAAGTTACTGGATTGTGCACAGATTTCACACACATAGACTTCTGGTACCTACAAGGATTCAATTTCATGGAAAAGACTCTCTTTTAGACCAAAACAAAACCAGAAACAGAAATAACTGGAAAAACTCAGCAGGTCTGGCAGCATCGGCGGGGAAGAGTACAGTTGACATTTCGAGTCCTCATGACCCACGGTTCTGTTGAAGGGTCATGAGGACTCGAAACGTCAACTGACCAAACGTAAACTGGGCGACCGCTTTGCAGAACACCTGCGGTCTGCCCGCAAGAAAGGCCCAAACCTCCCCGTCGCTTGCCATTTCAACACTGCACCCTGCTCTCTTGCCCACATCTGTCCTTGGCTTGCTGCATTGTTCCAGTGAAGCCCAACGCAAACTGGAGGAACAGCACCTCACCTTCCGACTAGGCACTTTACAGCCTTCCAGACTGAATATTGAATTCAACAACTTTAGATCTTGAACTCCCTCCTCCATCCCCACCCCCTTTCCATTTCTTCCCCCTTCCTTTTGTTTTTTCCAATACTTTATATAATTTTACTTTTCCCACCTATTTCCATTATTTTTAAATCTTGCATGCCGGCTAGTCTTTCAACCTCACCCCCACTGAAGCAGTACCTTGAGTGCCCTGCCATCCATTCTTAATTAGCACATTCATTTAGATAATATCACCACCTTCAACACTTCTTTGTTCTATTGTCTGTGACATCTTTTGATTATCTGCTTGCTTGTCCCTACAACCACACCATGCTTGGCCTAAATAGCCAAGTGGTAATGGTACTGGGCTTGTAACCCCAAGATCAAGAGTTCAAATCTCACAATGGCAAACTATGAAACAATGTAACTTCATCTGAATAGGAACAGATGGAAACGTGTTTGTACTCAAAAGAGTTACAACCACACCACCGCCCCCCCCCACTTCTTTTCCCCACCACCGCCCCCCCCCCCACCTTAAACGAGCATATATTTCACCCCTCTTCTAACATTCAATCAGTTCTGTCGAAGGGTAATGAGGACTTGAGAGGTCAACTCTTTTCTTCTCCGCCGATGCTGCCAGACCTGCTGAGTTTTTCCAGGTAATTCTGTTTTAGTTCAGCAGTATTGTTGACTTCAGGGGATAAGAGTTTGGCTGACAAGCAAAAAATTATTTGGAAGTTACATAGACAATACACACCCTTTGTCACAGAACTTAAAAGCCCTGATGCAGGATACTGAAGTAGTTGATCAGGAATATGTAACTCTTATTGAACAAACTGCGTCTCAATGTGACATTTGTGTCAAATACCAGACAATATTAACATGTCCTGTTGTAAGTCTTCCATGGCCAGAGAATTTAATGACGAAGTGGCTATAGACCTATAGGAATGTGACAAGGATTGAAGTATTTATTTGTTACACTTTGTGGATGAGGCAACTAGATTTGGCCTACCTACAGTGATAAATAGCCAGGGCAAACAGATAATCATGGCCAAGGTCATGGAAAATGGGTTGGTACTGGATCAGGAACCCCAACAAAATGGGGGAGAATTTGCAAATGACGAATTTCAGGACATGAGAGAATTTGAATATTATAGTCATGAATAGTGTGGCTGAGAGCCTGTTCAGCAATGGTTTATGAGAGAGGAGTTACGCAATAATTAATAAGATGTTGCATAAGATATTGGCCAATCAATTGGCTTGTAAGTTGTAAATGGCGCTGGCATGGGCAGTACATGCTAAAAATTCTTTGCAACTGTTTGGGGTTATAGTCCATGCCACTTGGTATGTGGAAGAAATCCAAAGTTGCCTTCTATGCTTTCTGATGTTCCCCCTACCCTGGAATGAACTACCATTAGCTCTATTTTCTCTGCCCATTTGTATGCATTCCATGCAGGCAGAAAAGCCTTTATCAATGCTTTTATGAAGTTTTGGAAAGAATTATGCAACATCGCATAACACCATCTGAAGTAGACTTTATTTCTAGTGATCTAAGAGAGAGAGGGGCATAGAGAATGGAAAGGCCCAGGAAAAATTATAGAATATGAGGGGAAAACAGCGATTATCCAACATGGGAATCAAACAATAAAAGCCCATTCCTTATGGATCACTGGAATGAATTATGAATTTTCAAATACTGACAATGTGATAGAGGATGATAAAGCACTATGTGCATCGCAGACTCATATTTTGATGGGTAGAGCCAGAGGGACAAGATATGATAAATCAGGGGTTAGATGCCAGTAGAGAAACTGATTGTGATGAACAGGAAAGGGTTATTCTGTCTAGAGGTCAATTGCCCAAAGTGGGTTTCCGGGTATTGTACCATCCAGAAAGATCGAATAACTGGAGGGATGCAATAATAGTGGGACAGGCAGGGGAACCTAGAAAATATTAAAATTGGTTGAATGTCCAGCATGATGGACAAACAGTGAAGGCCATGGACTGGGAGAATGGAGTACGAGAATCGAAAATAAGCAAGCATAACTCGAGTTACAGTAATGGATCGGGCAATGAATCCCAGTTGATGAAACATTCACATACAGTGGAAAGGGCCTCAGATAGGGTACGGGGATCTAACAATAATAGCCCAGAAAGATTTCAACAGACAAGTATAGGTCGCAGTTTGACTAGATGACACAGTAGAATGGAGAATACAGAACCATCCAAACAAAACAGTTGAAGTGGAAGTCCCATTGGCCGAGAAACTTATGTAGCTTCCAACAAATTAGGGGATAAAGCCATACGGGAGGCTATATAGAAAGAGTTAGACAGATGGAGAGAGTTTTGTATGTATTCATGGGTTCCAGATAAGGGTCAGCCAGCATTATCACATTGATGGATCTACACAGAAAAGGTCCTACTGGATGGAACTTAAAGGCCAAGGCTAGGTTTATGGCCTAGGGTTTTTAAGAATGCTTAGGAGATAAAGATATCAGTGTGGACTCGCCAACAGCAGGAAAGGTAATTTTGGAACTTTTTTTGGCCCCTTTAGCAACATTTTCTTGGGAATATAAGTCAATTGACATAAAAACTGTATTTCTGCAGGGGGAAAATCACCTCCAGAAGGAAGTGTTTCTCCAACCTCCTAAGGAGGCACTAGATGTAGAAGGAAGACTTTGGATGTTAAATAAATGTGTATATGGTTTGAACAATGCTTCCAGATTATAGTACTTTTCAGTTAGATCAGTTTTGAAGGCAGATCCTACCATGTTTTATTGGTAGCATGGCGGGAAACTCACGGGTACCTTTATGATGCATGTTGATGACTTTCTATGGGGTGGTACTAGCGAGTTCCAAAACTATATTATTGACAGGATTAGAACAGAATTTAAGGTTGGGAGTCAGGCTTCTGGGGCCTTTAAATATATTGGGCTGGAAATAAGACCATATGGGCCTGATGTAACTTTAAAACAACAATCTTACTTAGAAAGTGTTAACCCTATCATAGGCAATCATACCAGGTCCTAACAAAAAGATGCAGATGCTTCCAAAACTGAGACTTAGCAGCTGCAAAGTCTAATTGGACAATTGAATTGGCTGGGCACACAGACAAGGTCCGATGTAAGTTTTGATGTCTTAGAACTGAGTACTGTCATGAAACATCCAAAGGTTTATGGGCATACAAAACACTTAAAAAATTTAAAATGGAGAAATGTATGCTGAAATTTCCATCTTTGGGTGATCCTAAGAATATAAAGTTTATTGTTTTTAGTGTTGCCTCTCATGCAAATCTTTGTGATGGGTTTTCAGGCACAGCTAGTTTTATAATGTTTCTTATGAGAGAAAGTGGGAAATGTTGCCCCTGGGCTTGGGAAGCCAAGAAAATAAGGAGAATAGCAAAATGTATCCTGGTTGCTGAGATTCTCACACTTGTCGAGGCAGTTGACATGGCATTCTTTTTATCAAAGATATTAGGCGAAGTTCTATATCAGGGCGATGCCAAAGAAACCGTACCAATAGAATGTTATATAGATGATTGTTCCCTTTTGGATAATGTGCACTCCACAAAGCGTGTGAATGAGAAGAGATTAAGAATTAATATTCAGAGAGTGAAACAAATGGTGGAAGAAAGGGAACTCTCCAAACTCAAAGCCAACAATTGTCTGATTGCTTTACCAAAAGGAATGCTTCCAGTGAGAATCTTAGAAGGACAGCTCATGATGTGAGTCTTGAGAGTGTATGTTTATTTCTCTTTCTTCAGTTTTCTTTTAAATTTTGTCTGTAAATATGCACTTTTTTCCTTCAAGAAAGGCAATCTGTTACAATGAAGTGCATGCTCTAGCTGTAAGTGAGATCAGCTGTTACTAATTGGGAAAAGGTTAGGACATTATTCTTTAATATATATAAGGACTGGTTTCCACTCCAGGGAAAAGGGTGCCTGTATCCTCTGGGTTTTGTGAACAAACCTACATTAAATGTCATAAATACTTTAATCCTGGAAAACGCTTCATCTCCAAGGTCTAAGGCCATTCTGGAAGAATTTGTGTTTTTTAAAAGACACTGGCCCTTAAAGGGTTAATGCAAAGACTTTGGTTGCTGTTATTCCTGGAGAAGACAGCATTTTACAAGAAAAGGTAATTAAGCAGTTTTAAAGAAGCTGGAAACCTCTTGACCCCAGTGGACTGTTTTCAAGAAGGTCCCTTGGTGGTTTATGGCTTTGAAAAAGAAAATATGCTTTGGAAAACTGTGCTTTAAAAGTTGGTAGGCTGCTTTTGCTTTGGGGAGAACAAGAAAGATCAACTGCTTGGGTAAAGGAGACAACAGCTCCTGAAGCTCCTAACCCAGTCGAAAGCAAAAAGTGAATGCAAATTGCTCTGAAGTCACTCTACATTCTGAAATCGACTGACTGCAAGTTTTCCATGAGGTCTGCCTGAAAAGTAGTGCAAGAATCATCAGTTGTTTCCAGACCAGTGCTGAGAGACAAACCATTTAACCTGGACATCATTTCAAGAACTCCACCATTTATCCTCTCCCCTTGAACCATTGACTTTTAAGCTTTTGACAGAATTCCTATATTTTGTTTGTTTGTGTGTGAGTGAGAGTGTGTTAGGGTATTTAGAAAGAGTAATTGTTCTACTTTCATATTTCATGTTAATAAGCTTTGCCTTTCTACTTGACAAGTCTGGTTTTATAATAAACTAATAATTTTGTTGCTAATTAAGAAACCTAGGCATTGAATGGTCGTTCTGAGATTAATAGGTAATGCACATAATTGGCCTTATAGCTAGGTGGAAAAATCATTTAAATACATGTTGTGACCTGTGGAATAGTGGAACTAGGGACAGACAGTGCACTCCTTCCATCTCAGTCGTAACATAAGGAAAGACTGACTCCAGGTTCTTCCTTTCCTCAATGAATGAGCAGCAAATTATAACAGAAAGTACTATATATAGATTGTAAGGCATTTTGTAAACACTGTGGGGTGAATTTGCTTGGTCTTTCTCTCAATTGGTTACTGTAACTTCAACAGAGGTTGGGCAGAAATTCCAATTGTGCACATGACCTAAAAGTTGAACTTCTGCTGAGAACAGGAGAAGCCCCGAAGAGATTCATGCTCTCTGTATATAGTGAGGTAAACACGTTTATTATAATTATAGCTTTGTGCTCATTCCTAGTTATATTTTTTCATCTGCCCTCATATCAGTAATATTTATTATTGCATAGTTCAGAGAGTAGCTTTGTAGGTTAAGAAAGAGTCTGAAAATCTGAAACTGTAGCTCTCTTAGAGTGACAGGTAGTGTTCCACTTGCCCCCTTATACCTGTTAAGGGGTTTTGCTGTCATTTTGCTGCTTTATATAGTTCTTCTGCAAGCTCCTCCAGTTTCTCCCTGAATTCTAAATTCTCATATAATCCTTTGGGAATGCTCGTCATTCCATAAAGTAAGCCGTAGAGGCAGCCTGCAATTGATCCGGTGGCTCCACTCTCACCTGTTGATTTAAAAATAAGAGGTTAAGTGTTTTCCCTCAGCTGGTTTTGAAGTGTCGTATGGTTGACATGGCAGCAACCAGTTTGTGCACAGGAAGATGCCATATACAGAAGAAAATCACGATGTTAGTTAAGGCTGTAATATTAGCTGATGATATAGATTATACTTGTATATTGATAATTGAATACTAGAGGACGCCCTGATGGGACCAAGTGTCATGAAGCCACAGGGACTCCTCTCACAATGAACATTATGCCCAGAGAGAATACTCCAGAGAGCCTGAAATAAAAGCACCCGTTACATTCCTTGAAAGTTTATTGGATGTAGAAGTCAAGGCATCAAGAGAAATCCTGAACCCACAAACAGATACTTAGTTTAATATTTCTGGAGGAATGAGTTCAGTTCTGAGTATCGTATCTCAGGAAGGATGAACTGGCCTTTGGAAGAGGCACAGCACTGATTCACCAGGGCTAAGTTATGAGGCAAAATTGCATAAACTAAAATTACATTCCCTTGCATATAGAAGTTTAAGGGGTGATTTAATCAAAACGTTTAAATGATTTGATAGGTTAGTTAGAGAGAAATGATTTCCTTCGGTGAGGGAGTTCAGAGCTAGGGGGCTTAAAGTTAAAATTAGAGCAAGACTGTTCAGGAGGGAAATCACACAAAGGGCAGTGAAAATTTGGAACAGAAGGGGTGTGGATGCTGGGGGACGATAGGAGATTTTGAGATGAAGGTCAGTGGAGTTTTATTTGCTGGGGCCATCAATGACTTTATAGCAATGGTGGACAAATGGAGTTGAGGTGTAGATCAGCCATGATCTAACTGAATGACATCTTTATGGCATCCAAATAATTTGCACTATAAGCTGATTAACTTCCTCAGTCATACTCCTAAACATAATGTGCATGAATGACACATAGGAGGAGTATTTTTTGTATTGGTAAGCCCTACCTCTTAATGATTTCCCTCTCCAGAGATTTAGTGGACCACTGCTCTTAAAGGTAGGAATTTGATTAAAATATTTTTGCAGTAACCCAAGGTCACCTCCATCTTTCAACCTCAGACATTGACCACTGATCTGATTCCTGGGAATCACAGTGCAAATAATCCACGGTTGTATTGGAGCCTCTTACCTCCATGAAACATGGCATGATTACACAGTTCTGTCCAGTCACCCCCAGCGAACAGGAGTGCATCATAGGCTATCATTGGAGCATCATGTCCTCTTCTCCCACCCACACCTTCGGAGCTCCATTCCTTGTATACCTTTGGATTAATTTGATTGGATATTATTCTTTTCTCTGTGGTTCTTAATTTGTATCATTTATTCTCTCAGTCCCTCCCTTACATTATACTTAGACAATAACAAAAATCCTGCAGATTCTGGAAATCTAAAAGAAAGACAAAATACTAGAAATATTCAGCAGCCTCTGTGGAGAGAGAAAACAGGGCTAATATTTCAGGCCATGACCTTTCATAAGAACTGGAAAAGTTAAAGATGTGAAAGTTTTGAAGCAAGTACAGAGGCCAGGAAAGGAACGAAGAGGGAGGACAGGGAGAGGGGAGGAGGCAGGAACAATCAAATGAAAAACGGGTTGATGATGCAAGACAAAAGGGGGTGGTGATGGGACAAGTAAAGAAACAAAATATGGGTCACAAACTGAGGTTCTCAAACAGAGTTCCATACAGTATTTCCAGGGATCTGTGAACTAAACCACCTTTGTCACAAGTTTCACCTGAAACATTGAGGTAAAATGGTTTCTAACTGGAGATTGTCTCAATACTGATAAATGTTATTAACACGAATGATAACTTCACCCTGCACCCTCTGCCATGTCAATATCAATAAGCCTCACATCTTTGCATACTGATTGGCCAAAAAGGAACAAAGATTATTGGTTGTTTGTGTCAATAATATGACGTGCTAACATCTAATTGGGAGAGAATAGGTAGAATTGTCCTTTTCAAACCAGGCTTTCTTTTTAACCAATGGAAGCAGTTTTGGAGAGCACCTATCTATAATTAATATCAATCATTATAACAGGAGCCCTAATTCTTATTCTCCAATACCTTATTGGCTGGGGGCTCTCAGCTTGAGGCAGGTGGCGGTTGTCTAATAGAATGCAATCATCCTGCTCACCATTGGAGGCAACTCTTTCTTTACATCAATCGAGTGGGCTTACACTACTACCTCCCATGTTAGTCCCCTCAATAGTGAGAGTAAGGGCGAAGTGTCCCCTCCATTTGTTATTCAGGGTGAAGTGTTCTCTCCATTTCTTTTTTTGGCTGTGTAGCTTGGGCAGGAACCCCACTCGGTTGCAGAAGTTGCCAGAAGTTGCTTGCTTAAAGGGATTACCAGCTACCTATAGGGCTCCACTCCAGTACTTTTGACTCTCCTGAGATAGACCCACAAGTCAGTGGATACTATTTGACCGATAGCTGGGACTTGGTTGGTGGACACCAGGATGTGTCCACATGCCGATGGTCCTGTATATCACAGTTCGGAGGGTCAACGTTTCTCTGACAGTCCCTGCTGTTCAGCTAAGGCCCATAGGGTGCCTAGTTGGAGTGAATCACAGTGACGAGGTACTACAGGGGGTGTTGGTGATGCAGAGGCTGTGTACTGGAAGGTGAGGCTTACATGTTCTGCCAGAAGCAGTGTATCATGCAACTGCACTTGACACATAATATCACCCTGTGCCAAGAGACATAAAAGCCTCAATATCAACCACAAGTAGGAAACTCAAGTAGACAATCGATACGAATGGCAACACCAGCTGTGGAGTATAAATTCGCTACCATGACATGTGATTTCAGAAGCTCCAAAGCAGATGCCAGCCCTGGAAACAAGGCGTCAGCAGAGATCATCCCACACCACTGGCAAGAGGAAGCATCATGTGTGCCACTGTGGTTGACTTTGCCTTTCCAGAGTCAACTTGTTCAGTAATCAAAAGAGGTGCAGCAGTTAACCTCATCTGACTTCGCCAGAGTTCTGAGGCTGCAATCCCATCATCTCTCACAGAAGGAAAGATGTCAGTCACTGCCAATCAGTGAATTATTATACAAACTCTCTCACACAACACACAAATGCACACATATTTTTATACATATACACATATATACTTTTACACATATATATTGAATCATTAATGTTTTTTTAAATAACAAAAACAGTTCATCCCTTTGTCTGATAGTTGGATAGCCATTTATTGGATAAAGTAACTGCCAATGATTACAAGTGTCATTGTCACAAATCACACCAGGATAGACAAACTCTGCAGTGAGAAGCAACCATCTTTCTAAAAGCTGTAAGTAAATATGTAAATAAGTTTTTTTAAAAGCATTATTAAAATGCTCTTTGCCTGCAGTACTTTCATATTATGAGTATTATAACAATATAATTTGAAAAGGGATTCTCCAACCAAGAGAGTTTTCAAAAAAACTGAAGCAGCGGTTACTGTCTGTAATTGTTGAACTCAATTTTGAGTCTGGAAAGCTGTGAAGAGCCTAATTCAAAGGTGAAGTGCTTTTCCTGAAGCTTACATTGAGCTTCATTGCAACAATGTAGGAAGCCGAGAGCAGAGAAGTCAGAATGGGAGTGGAGCAAAGAATTAAAATGGCAGGTGACCGGAAGCCCTGGGTCACACTTGTACAAACCAATCTGCATTTAGTTTCCACAGGAAGAAGGGACCACATTATCATCTACGCTTACCATACGCTAAATTAGAATAAGTACAAGTAGATCAACATTTCACCTGGAAGGAATGTTTGGAACTGTGGATGGTGGGAAGGGAGAAGGTGAAGGGGAAGGTGCAGCACCTTCTGTGCTTGCATGGGAAGGTGCCATGGGAAGAGGATGTTGGGGGTGATTGAGAAGTGGACCAGAGTGTTGCAGAGGGAACAGTCCCTTCAGAATTCTGAAAGGGGAGGGGAAGATGTGTTTGATGGTGAGAATGGAGATAAAACTACAATGGCTGCACTTCGAAAGACATGGCCAATGGAACAGTATGAGATATATATACAATGTTGCAGTCCTGGAACAGGGCGTGCCATGAAAGACAGGATGGTGCCGGGATGGAGTCCTGGACCAAGAGAGCTGCCCGGCAACAACATTTTAATTGGCTCCTGACCAGGAGACCAGGTTTTGTGTGAGGGCAGTGGAGTAGAATTGCTCCTAGCCTGCAAGGAACAAGACCTAAAACCTCTTTCTCCTGTGTGTGGAAGATCCCAGTAATTCCACAATAATATAGTCAGCTGGCTTTTTCTCCTCATATCTCTATAACCTGCTCTCTCTCTGAAAACCCCTGTCAAGAGGCAAAGGGGAAAATCACTGTTAGAGACTTTGAAAGGCAAGTGCTCAAGCAGTGAACTAAACGCAGAAAGTGCTGGAAGACAACTTCTTGTCATCAACAAGAACTGAAAGGAATTTTGAAGACACCAGTCAAAATCAACCAATCAAATCCTGGACTCCGGAATTGGTGCTATTGAACTGTTTTACCCCACCCTTAAAATCCATCTTTTTGTGTGTCATGTTCTTGTATGTGTGTGTACAGGGATTTAAGAAGGGGGTAGAATTTAAGTTATAGTGTTAGAAATTAGCAGTTCATATTTCTTTCTTTTGCCACTGGTTAAAGACAATTTGTTCAATAAGTAGTTATTTACTTAAGTTTACAAACCTGGCGCTCATGTTCTGTTAACCTAAATTAAACAGTTGGGTAGAATTGGAGAAATCTGGTGGTTTGGTCAAACTTTTCATATTTGTTGCAGCTCGGGGAACAGTGGGGCTTGATATTACAGCGCACTATCCCCAGTGAGTCGTGACAGACAAAAGAGCTGAACTCCCGAGGTGAGGTGAGAGTGACCGCCCTTGACATCAATGCCGCTTTTGACCGAGTGTGGCATCAAGAGGCCCTAGCAAAACTGGAGTCAATGAAAATCAGAGGGAAAACTCTCCACTGGTTGGAGTCATACCTGGCACAAAGGAAGATGGTTGTGGCTGTTGGAGGTCAGTCATCTCAGCTCCAGGATATCACTGCAGAGTTCCTCAGGGTAGTGTCCTAGGCCCAACCATCTTCAGCTACTTCATCAATTACTTTCCTTCCATCATAAGGTCAGATGTTTAGCAATGTTCAGCACCATTCACAGCTCCTCAGATACTGAAACAGTCCATGTCTAAATGCAGCAAGACCTGGACAATATCCAGGCTTGGGTTGACAAGTGGCAAGTAACAATCGCGCCACACAAGTGCTGGGCAATAACCATCACCAACAAGAGAAAATCTAACCATCGCCCTTTGATGTTCAATGACATTACCATAACTGAATCCCCCACTATCAACATCTTGGGGGTTATCATTGGCCAGAAAATGAACTGGACTAGCCATATAAATGCTGTGGCTACAATAGTGGGTCAGAGGCTAGGAATCCTGCAACAAGTAACTCACTTCCTGTCTCCCTAAAGCCTGTCCACCATCTCTACGGCACAAATTAGGAGTGTGATGGAATACTCCCCACTTGCCTGGATGAGTGCAGCTCCCACAACATTCAAGAAGCTTGACACTGTCCAGGACAAAGCAGCCCGCTTGATTGGCACCACATCTACAAACATTTACTCCCTCCGCAGCTGACGCACCATAGCAGCAGTGTGTACCATCTACAAGATGCACCGCAGGAATTCACCAAGACTCCATAGACAGCACCTTCCAAACCCACAACCACTGCCATCTAGAAGGACAAGGATAGCAGATGGATGGGAACACCACCACCTGGAAGTTGCCCTCCAAGTCACTCACCATCCTGACTTGGAAATACATAGCTGTTCCTTCACTGTTGCTGGTTCAAAATGCTGGAACTCCCTCCCTAACAGCACTATGGCTTTACCTACACCACATGGACTGCAGCAGTTTGAGAAGGTAGCTCACCACCACCACCACCTTCTCAAGGGCAATAAATACTGGCCCAGCTAGCAAAGCCCACATTGTGTGAATGAATAAAAAAAATCCAACCCAGACAATTCCCGCCTCATCAGTCTACTCTCGATCATCAGTGAAATGATAGAAGGTTTCATCGATAGTGCAGTCAAGCAGCACTTATTCAGCAATAACCTATTCACTGCTCAGTTTGGATTCTGTCAGGGGCACTCAGTTCCTGACCTCATTACAGCCTTGGTTCAAACATGGACAAAAGAGCTGAACTCCAGAGATGAGGCAAGAGTGACTGCCCCTGATATCAAGGCAGCATTTGACCGTTGGCACCACGGAGCTCTGGCAAAACTGGAGTCAACGGGAATCAGGGGGAAAACTCTCAACTGGTTGGAGTCATACCTAGCACAAAGGAAGGTGTTTGTAGGTGTTGCAGGCCAATTATCTCAGCCCTAGGACATCACTGCAGGAGTTTCTCAGGGTAGTATCCTAGGCACAACCATCTTCAGCTGCTTCATCAATGATCCTCCATCCAACAAAAGATCAGAACTGGGAATGTTCATTGATGATTGCACAGTATTCAGTTCCATTCATAGCTTCTTAGACACTAAAACAGTCTGTGCCTGCATGTAGGAATACCTGGACAACATTGGAACTTGGGCTGATAAGTAGCACATTCGCAAGTGCCAGGCAAGGAGTATCTCCAACATGAGAGAATTTAACCATCTCCCCATGACATTCAGCAGCATTACTATCGCTGAATCCTGCACCATTAACATACTGGGAACTTCTACAGGCCAGAGACTTAACTGAACAAGCCACATAGATACTATGCCTACAAGAATAGGTCGGAGGCTGGGAATCCTGCGGCGAGTAATTCACCTCCTGACTCCCCAAAGCCTGTCCACCATATACAAGGCACAAGTCAGTAATACTCTCCACTTGGCTGGATAAGTGCAGCTCCAACAACACAAGAAGTTAGACACCATCCAAGACAAGTTAGCCCACCTGATCAGTACACCAGTAAACATTCAATCCCTCCACTACCAGTGCACAGTGGTACTAGTGCATACCATCTACAAGATGCACTGCATCAGCTCACCAAATCTCCTTCAACAGCACCTTCCAAACCTATGACTTCTACCACCTATTTCTTATGCTGTCATGTAGCACTGATGCAAATCTAACAGAACCCAAACACACCAGATCACAGATACAAAACTAACCAACTCTGATCGTACCAGAACAGATAACAAATCAATAAACCCAGAAGAGCCCCAGAACCCAGATAACTAATGGTGCAACAATCCCAAAGCACAGATACCAATGCAACCGACCTCGACCTTCCACAGAAACTTTACCAACTATTCCACTACCCAGTGCTTATAGACCAATTCAGTGAACCCTGTACTATCCAGAGGATTGGTGCCAAACCTTTCCTTCTAGAATACTGATGTGAAACTAACCAAGTTTGCCTTCCTAGTGCCACACTTGCTAGGTTCCTACATGTACAGATATGCCAACTGACTGTATAATGAGAGAAGATGCCACTGCCTTTCCCTTTACAAAGACCTTTCCACCAGTGTGCTATAAGATCTCTTGCAGTAACATTCTGACACGGTGGCACTGTGGTAATACTGACTCTATCCCTGGTCCTCCACAATGCAAAGCTAACCTACTGGAGTGGGCATCTCCAGTGGTCCTCAGCACCCGGTACACAGTCAATATTAAGTATAATCGTGGCAAAGCAAGGCCACAGTTTGACAAGATGTCCTGCTGGTTGGTAGACCTTTTACCAGATGGGGACCAATTCTATTTGGCCCTCTAGAACTTCAAAACGGCAGAGTTTTAACTCAGGATTCTGTATCAAATGCACCAACCTGATCTCTTTTCTCCGCGTCGTAATTCTTTGGAAAAGTCGGTGTGTTCTGCCCTTCCTGTGCAATTCCTCTTTCTTCCAAATATGATTGCCACTTGGTTTCAAAATAAAACCAATTTTCTTGGTATTCTAAAGCAAAAGGTGCATCTCATTGAGTCCATTCTTACAATTTCAGGATGCTACTGAACCATTAAACAAAGATTACTGTATTTCCTTTTGAATATTGCTAAAAAGGGAGACACGTTGCTAAAGCTTTTCATCTTGCATTCATCAGGACAAATGCAAGAATGCCAAATTTCAAAAGATTACAGCAATTTACACTACAGGAGAAGAGCGTTGATTGGTTAGAAAATTGACTGATTGGCTGTGGTGCTGTCATAGAGAAAGTAATTATTTGAAGTTTGGCATTGTGCTTGTTTGATGAGAACAAGATGAAAAGCTTCAGCAACATGTCTCTCTTTTCAGCAATACTTACTTTTCTTGATTCCTCATCTACTGAAGCCAGGGATCTATCAGAGGCTTCCCCTGTTAAGGCTGTACATCTATCCTAGGCTTTTCATACTGAGGCTTTACATCTATCCTAGTCTCTCATGCTGAGACTGAGGTTTGAGATCTATCCCAGGCCTCCCATGCTCAATGGCTGGCTATTATGAGATCAAGAAAGTACTTGCTGGCAACTGGGTCTTTTTTAACTCTTTCCATCTGGGATAACAATCTACATCTGCCCCTGTGAGGGAAATGGTGTGAGCAAACTGTCCCCTGTCACCAAATAGGCTATTAAAATGAAACAAAGTCTCCATCAGCGTGAGGCAGCCCCACTTGGGTTAATTTGATGTTACTATCGTTCTCCAATTCTGGTGTAAACTGAATAACGCTCTTATAGTTCTGACCCATTTTATATTAATACTATTGACCTACAGCTAATTTAATGGATCAAATTTCACACTAGTTTGGCGGTCAATTGTCGATTTTTCATGGTCAGGTGATACTATCCTTTAGGTGAACTCCCTGACGTTGGTCTGTGATAGGCCACTTGGACCAGGAGAAGAACGGCTAGGCCTCAGGAACCCGCCTGCCACAGTTGGATTTTTTTCTGTTTTGCGAATTGACGGAAATTTTGAATTTCCAAAGGGCCTATTGGGACACTCGTTACTGCTTCCTTACCAGCAGCACCTCAACTTTCCCATCTTCTCTATGCTTCCCTTAACATTGCCCTCCATTTAAATTCTCCTACCATCTCTCATCCTTACCATCTCATGTGGCCTTTCAATTTCTATCATTTCAATCACAGGGGCAGCCATCTCTGATCGCTTTTAACGCTCATCCATTTTCCCTTTCCACCTTCCTCATGTATCAGCCACTAAGTAAAACATTGCCCCATGTAACCTACAACTGTCTGGTCTTTGGTCCTCTAGACATCACATTTCTGCAGCTGTTGATCTTTTCAACCATTTCCTCACTCCATCTATGATGCACTTTGCCTCGGTAAAGCTGTTTCTCTCTCTTACCCTGGTCAATACTCTGGTAAGGTCACCATTACCTTAATTTCAAAGCACAGACTTGAACCCCAATGGTGGACAATCGATTCATTGCCAGATTTGGCTGGACCACGTAAAGTACCTAGGCTCATTAGGGCCCTGTTCTCCTCTAACAAAACTTCTCACTATTCCAGGATCATGCTGAGATGTAAAACTAACCCCCAGCTTCTTTTATCTCCTACAAACTGTTTCATTTAACCGCTCTCTTGCCCACTCCACCCTCACCTCCCACAGGTGCGAGGAGCTGATGGAATATTTTGGGAAATTATCCATTTAGCTGTTTCTGTCACTTCCTTCTCTTTTCTCTAGCCCGCTGAACCAAATTTCCGCTAGGTTTCCACCTTACCCTAACCCTAAACTTTCTCCAGTTTCTCTCCTACGTCTGAGTTCATCTTGTGCATGAGACCCACCTCCTGCTCCCTCAATCCTACTCCTACTAAACTGCTGACAGCCAGCTTCCCCTCCTGGCTCCACATTAGCTGATATCATGAATGGTTCCTTCTCCTCAGGTACTGTCTCCTCCCTTTCAAAATTTGCTGTCATCATATGTCTCCCACCCCCCCCCCCCCCCCCCCCCCCCCCCCCCCCCCACCCCCCCCAACACCCCCACCCCACCCCCCACCCCCCGCCACCTCACCCACAAATAACCCCATCCTTGAATCCTCTGTCCTTGCAAATTAACACCCCACCTACAATCACTCTTTCCTCCCCAAAGCCCAAGAATATGTTGTCACCTCCCAAATCTCTGCCTATCTTTCCCAGAACTTCATATCTGAATTCCTCCAATCAGGTTGCTCCCCCAACCATAGTACTTAAATTGAGCTTATCAAAGTCACAGATGGCATCCTATTGTGACTGCAGTAATGGTTAATTATCCCTCCCTGTCCTTCTTGACCTGACTGCAGCCTTCAAAACAGTTGACCACACCTACCTCCTCCAATGCCTCCCAACTCTTGTCCAGCTGGGTGGAACTTCACTTGCCTGGTTCCATTCTTATCTATCCAGTTCTAGCTAAATTTCACTTGCAATGACTTCTCTCTTCCTGCTCACACACTGTTACCTCTGGTGTCCTTCAAGGATCTATTCCTTATCCACATGTTGCCACCTTGGCGACATATAATCATAAGAACATAAGACATGGGAGTAGCAGTAGGCCATCTGGACAATCAAGCCTGACCTGCCATTCAATAAGATCATGGCTGAACTGATTGTGGCATTTACTCTACTTCCTGCCCAACTGAAACATTTAAGATTTTGAGGGGGCTTGACAGGGAGGTTGCTGGGAGGATAAAACTAGGGGGCACAGATTAAAGATGAGGAGTCTCCCATTTAAGGCAAGATGAGGATTTTTCTCAAAAGGTCCCTGGACTTTGGAATTCTCTTCCCCAGAGAGCAGTGTCAGCCTGCTTGTCCAACATTCAGTCCCCACAAACTCCATTCCCTTTCCACTGACAAATTCCATCCTCCTCCCTGGCCCATTCTCTGAGATGAAGCTGGCTGTCCACAACCAGGGCATCATATTTGATGACATCCTTAACTTCCGACCCTATATCATCTCCACTGTTAACACTATCAATTCCATGTACCCAATAACCCTTGACTCCCTTGTAGATCAAAAATCTATCTAACAGCCTTAAATAAATTGAATGACCCAGCCTTCACTGCTCTCTGGGGAAGAGAATTCCAAAGTCCAGGGACATTTTGAGAAAAATCCTCATCTCTGCCTTAAATGGGAGACTCCTCATCTTTAATCTGTGCCCCCTAGTTTTATCCTCCCAGCAACCTCCCTGTCAAGCCCCCTCAAAATCTTAAATGTTTCAATAAGATCACCTCTCATTCTTCTAAACTCCGAGGAGTATTGGCCCAACCTGCTCAACCCTTCTTCATAATCACCCACAAACTCTGTCAGTTGTTACATGTATGCTGATGATATCTAGCTCTACCTCAGCACCATCTCTCTCAACTCCTCTAATGTTTCTGTGTTGTCAGCCTGCTTGTCCAACATTCAGTCCCCACAAACTCCATTCCCTTTCCACTGACAAATTCCATCCTCCTCCCTGGCCATTCTCTGAGATGAAGCTGGCTGTCCACAACCAGGGCATCATATTTGATGACATCCTTAACTTCTGATCCTATATCACCTCCGCTGTTAACACTACCAATTCCATCTCTATAATATCACTGAACTCTGCCCCAACTTATCAGCTGCCAAAACTCTCACCATGTCTTTGTTACTTCTAGACTCAGCTATTCTTCTCACTGGCTTCCCATGCTGCACCCTCTGTAAACTTATACTCATCCTAAACTCTGCTGCCTGTGTCCTAAGCCACATCAAATTCCATTCATTCATCAGCCCTGTGCTCATTGACCTACATTGGCTCCCATTCCAGCAATGCGTCAATTTTAAAAATGTCATCCTTGTGTAAAAATCCTTCCAGGGACCTCGCCACTTCCTCTCTTTCAAGTAGACAAACCTTCAAGAACTCCCATATGACTTGTGCATTCCCAATTTCCTTCTCTCCACCAATGGCAGTCATGCCTTCTGCTGCCATAGTCCCAGGCTCGGGGTTTTCCGTCTTAAATCTTTCTGTTTCTTTCTCCTCCTTGAAGACCCTCTTTATAACCTGCCTCATTCACCCTGTGTTTAGTCACCTAATATCTTCTTTGGCTTGATGTCAGTCTTAAATTGCCCACCTGTGCAGCACATTGGGCCGTTTTCCCATGCTAAAATCATTATATAAATGCAAGATGTTCTACAGACTATGGCCTGAACTGATGGGAGGTCTGTGCATCATATTCACATCCTGGGAACTCACTTCAAATCCCACATACAAGTAACAAAGGACAATCCATGGAAACACTTGATGGAGTTTCTCCCACAGAATCAGATCTTAAATTTAGATGCTTTTAATACGATGTTTCTGGTAGTCTCCCACCCTGCTCCCACTATAAAGCTCTCACCTGACATATGACGAATGGTTCTCCTACAGTATGCCTCGGCCACACCAACAACCTTTAACATCTCCCTTCCCCACTCCACCATGGGCTTGCGCTGGACAGCATAGGATGCGAACAGAGCTGTGCACAGTGATCCCAGGAAACCTACCATGAATAGAGACGACAATGGTGAAAGGGCAGTGGAAACAGATTTAATAATACCTAACCAAATGAAAGTGAATGAATGCCTGCAAAGGAGAAAAATTACTGGTTAGACCTTCACTGGAGCGATATGTCCAATTCTCAGCACCACATTTAGGGAAGACCTTGGAAAAGGTACAGAATAGATTTACCAGGGTAGTACCAGTGATGACAGACTTACGTGCAGAGATTAGAGAGGTCAAGAGGAGATTTAATAGAGGAGTTCAGAATTACCAAAGGTTTTGATAGAGTAGATACGGAGCTGTTTCCAGGAACAGAAGGCAGATTTAAAATAATTGGCAAAAACACCAGAATTTGTTTTCCCTGGACTTGACACAGCTTAAATCAACTTACTAGTCACTGTGAACTTGCTCAGACTTTACTGAGACTTAATTGCTATGGTGACACCCCACATCACTGTCTATTTAATTAGTCTTCCACTTGCTGTTTCACAGTTTCAGCCTCTTTCATCTTTCATTCTCAGACATTCATAGTTTCCCAGTCAGATGATTGATGAGCCAAGTGAAACATCAGTTCAAATTTCTCAGTATTTAATCAGCTAGAGTAAATAATGGAGCTTCAGGTCATATGAACACAGAAACAGTTATAGGCCATTCAGCAACCCCATAGCCTGATGCATCATTTATTTATATCATGGCTGATTTTTTTCCCAACTCCATTCAACTACATTTTCTCCACATCCTTCATTACTCTTACCCAACAAAAGACATTGATCTCCAGCTTGAAACTCCAATTGTGTCAACATCCACAGTCTTTTGGGGGAGTTTCACACAAAGCTTTGTGGAAATTTGGAGAAGTGTTTCCTGATTTCACGCCTAAATGGCCAATTTTGTGATTGTGTTCTCTTGCTCTAAATTCCCCCAACAGAGACAATAAGGTTATAGAACAGTAAATTACAGAAAGAGGCCATTCAGCCCATCAGGTCTACACTGGCACTTTCCAAGAGCAATCCATTTACTTCCATTCCCACACTCTTTCTCAATATTCCTGCATTATCTTTTTCTTCAAATATTTATCCAATTCCCTTTTGATCGCTATTCCTCAATCTATGTCCAGATAGTTGCTCCATAATCACACTATCAAATTCTTTTTGACATTTTAATCACTTATTAGTTCACCTTTCAATCAACAGCAACAATTTGTACCTATATAGCACTTTTACTATGGTAAAATGTGCCTAGACCGTTCACAAAAGCGATTATCAAAGTTGACACCGAGCCATAAAAGGATATATTAGGGCAGATGACCAAAAGCTTTGTCAAAGACAGAGATTGTAAGGTGTGTCTTAAACATAACATAAGAGACAGGAGAAGTAGGCCATTCAGCCCTTGAGCCTACTCCACCATTCAATAAGATCATGGCTGATCTGATTATGGCCTTAACTATCCTTTCCTGCCAGTCCCCCATTACCCCTGACTCTCCTGTAGATCAAAAATTTGTCTAACTCAGCCTTGAATATATTCATTGACCCATTCTCCATTGCTTTCTGGGGAAGAGAATTTCAAAGATTACCGACCCTCAGAGAAAAAAGTCCTCCTCATCTCAGACTTAAATGGGAGTCTCTTTATTTTGAAACTTTGCCCCGTAATTCTAGATTCCCTCACAAAGGGAAACATTGTCTCAGGATCTAGCTGTCAAGCCCCCTCAGAATCATATATGTTTCAATACGATCACCTCTCATTCTTCTAAACTCCAAAGAGTATAGACCCAACTTGTTCAACCTTTCCTCATAAGACAACCCATTCATCCCAGAAATCAACCTAGTGAACCTTCTCTTGACTGCATCCAATGCAAGTATATTCCTCTTTAAGTAAGGAGACCTAAACTGTGCTCTAGGTGTGGTCTCACCCATGCCCTGTACAGTTGTAAGAAGGTTTCCCTTCACTGTCACTGGGTCAAAATCCTGGAACTCCCTCCCTAAAACTGTGGGTGTGTCTACACCACATGGACTGCAGCAATTCAACAAGGCAGCTCACCACCACCTTCTCAAGGGCAATTAGGGATGGGCAATAAATGCTGGCCTAGCCAGCGATGCCCACATCTCATGAATGAATTTTTAAAAATTATACTCCATCCATTTTACAATAAAAGGCTAATATATCCATTTGCCGTATCTGCATGCTAATGTTTTTGTGATTCATGTACAAGAACATCCAGATCTCTCTGTACCACAGCATTCTGCAGTCTCTCTCAATTTAAATAATATTCTATTTTTCTATTCTTCCAACCAAAGTAGATAACCTCACATTTTCCTACTTTGTACTCCATCTGCCAAATTTTTTGCCCACCTATTAAACCTATCTATATTCCTTTGTGTCCTCCTCACAAATTGCTTTCCTACCTAGCTTTGTATTGTCAGCAAAGTTGGCTACAATATACTTAGACTCTTCATCAAAGTCATTTCTACAGACTGTAAATAACAAGCTTATAATACAATCAGGCAGAGTCAACATGGTTTTGTGTTTGACTAATTTTTTTGAGTTCTTTGAGGGAGTAACAAGCAGGGTGAATAAAGGGGAGCTGGTAGATGTCAAGTATTTAGGGGAAGATGGTGGCATTGTCGTCACTGGACTGGTGATTCATAAACCCAGGGAAGTGCTCTGGGGACTGGGGTGCGAGTCCCACCACAGCAGATGGTGGAATTTGAATTCATTAAATATCTAGAATTAAAAGTCTAATGGTGACTATGAAACAATTGTCATAAAAACTCATCTAGTTCACTAATGTCCTTTAGGGAAGGAAATCGGCTGATCTGGCCTTTATGTGACTCCAGACCCATAGCAATGTGGTTGATTCATAAAAATACCCTCTGAATAAGGGATGGGCAATAAATGCTGGCCTAGTCATTTGCCCACAACACACAAATGAATAAAATAAAAAGCTTGAGGTCCCAACACTGATCCCTGCAGCACTCCACTAATTTCAGCTTGCCAACCCAGAAAATGACCCATTTATCCGGACTCTGGTTCCTATTCATTAACGAATCCTCTATCCATGCTAATGTATCACCCCCAACACCACGAGTTCTTACCTTGTCTTGTTGCCTTTTATGTGGCAGCTTATCAAATGCCTTTTGGAAATTCAAATGCATGCATCCCCTTTATTCGCCCTGCTTGTTACTCCCGCAAAGAACTCGAATAATTTAGTCAAACAATTTCCCTTTCACAACACCTGCCATCTCTAGCCTCTGAAGGCTGTTTGGAAGCCACCCCGCAACTTTATAGCCTTTATCCCCTATCCAATGAAGAGTTGAATTAAGGGCACTAGTAGTGTATTTTTCTTTAGTTGGTGCATGTACACTATTGATCAGAAGCAACAAGAAATATACTAAATGATACCAGGCTCAAAGCATTAAATTATGAAGGCAAGTTTGTATAAACCTGTCTTGTAACCCCCTGACTTCACTTGCCTTATTCCACTTTTATCTATTCAGTCATAGCCAGAGAATCACCTCTATTTCTGCTCCTAAACCATTACCTCTAGTGCTCCCCAAGGATCTATCCTTGGCACCCCCCTCCTATTTTTCATCTACATGCTGCTCCTCAGTGACATAATTTGAAGGCACAGTGTTAGTTTCCACACATAACTAAAGACAGCCGGTTCTACCTCACCACCACCACCTCTCTCAGCTCCTCCCTGTTTCTAAATTGTCACTGTAATCCAGCCCCTACAACCCTTTGAGCTATTTGCACTCCTCCAATTCTGGCATTCTTCCAGCTCTACATTACCATTAAACTTGACTATTCCAATGTCCCCTCTCCAGTCTTCCATCCAACATAAACTTAAGGTTATGCAAAATAATCTACTGTATTACCCTAACTTGCACCAAATCCTCTCTACCCATCATCCCTGTGTTCAGTAAATTACATTAGCTTCCAGTCCAGCAAAGCCTCAATTTCAAAATCCTCATCCTTGCTTTCAAGTCCCTCCTGACCTCACTCCTCTGTTTCTTTGTAACTTCCTCCAGTCCTGCAAGCCTTTGAAATTTCTACACACCTTCAAATCTGCATTTTATGCATACCAGATTTTAATTTCTCTACTATTTGTGCCTATGTTTCCAGCTACTTTTGCCTTAAGCTCTGGAATTCCACTCACTCCATCCAAGCCTTTCCACCTCTTTAAAGTGCTTCTCAAAACCTAACTCTTTGACCAAGATTTTGGCTGTCTGTCTTGATATCTCTATATGTAGCTCAGTGTTAAGTTTTGATTGATAACACTCCTGGTAATCATTTTGGGTGAAGACACTATCACATGCGAGCTGTTGTGATTACATGGAGTTGGTTACCTGAAGGATGATTAACTGTTTCACTAATGTCTTTCAGAGGAAGATATCTGCCATCCTTACCTTGTCCAGCCCAGATGTGACTCCAGATCTACAACAATGTTGTCGACTCTTAACAGCCCTTTAGCAAGCCACTCAGTCATATCAAACCATGACAGAAAATAAACACTGGATGTAACAACATCACATGGACTGCAGCAGATCATGAAGGCAAACTCACCACCACCTTCTCAAGGGAAATTAGGTAAGGGCAATAAATGTTGGCCTAACCAACAATGCTTACATCCCAAGAATGAATTAAAAAATGAGGCTGGTTAATTAGCAATCCTATACTAACTAGTTCTTTAGCAATCTCATACCAATGGATTCTCTGTAGAAGAGTGATCATAATATAGAATTTCATATTGAGTTTGAGAGTGATGTGATTAATCTGAAATTAGGGCCTTAAATTAGAAAAATGTCAATGATGGAGGTATTAGGACTGAGTTGACTCAGGTGAATTGGGAAATTAGTTTAAAAGATACAATGATTAGATAAGCAATTGCAAATGATTAAATAAATAATTCTCAATGAATATACATTCCATTCAGGAGTAAAAACTCCACCAGAAAAGCGTCACAACCGTGGTTAGCTAGAGAAGCTAAGGATAGTAAGAAATTAAATAAATAGATTTACAATTTTGCCAAAAAATGATATTAAGCCTGAGGATTTTAAAAATCAGCAAAGGATGACCAAAAAAGTGATAAGGGAGAAAGTAGAAATATGAGATAAACTAGCAAGAAATATAAAAATTGATTGTATGAACTTTGACGAGTATGTAAAATGAAGAGACTAACAAAGGTGAAATGAGCCCTTTAGAAGCAGGGAAAGCAGAGACCAAAGAAAATGGTACAGACGTTAAACAAATATTTTGTATTTGTCTTCAGAATAGAAGATAAACGAAGAACCAAGTGTTTAATGAAAATGAGGAACTTAAAGTAGTTAATATTTGTTAAGAAACAGTATTGAAGAAATTAATGGGACTAAAAGGTGACAAATCCCTTGGACTTGATGGCTTGCATCCTAGGCTTTTAAAAGGGGTGGCTACAGAGATAGTGGATGATTTTGATCTTCCTGAATTTCCTGAGTTCCAGAATTGTGGATTGGAAGATAGAAAATGTAACCCCGCTGTTCAGAGAAGAAGGGAGAGAGGAAAATAGGGAACTGTAGGCCAGTTAGCCTGACAACAGTTGTCAAGAAAATGTTGGAATCTACTATTAAGGAGGTGGTAACTGGGCACTTGGAAAATCACAATCAGACAGGGTCAACACAGTTTTATGAAAGAACAATCATATTTGACAAATCTATTGGAGTTCTTTGAGGGTAGATGAGGGGAACCTAGTGGATGTAGTATATTTGGATTTTTAGAAAGTCTTTCGTAAGATGCCCCACAAGAGATTGTTATACAAGATTAGGGCTCATGGGTTTGGAGTAATTTATTACATGGATTGAGAACTGGTTAGAGGACAGAAAATAGAAAGTGGAAATAAATGGGTCATATTTGGAATGGGTGTGCCTACTGAAGTGCTACAAAAATTAGTGCTGAGGTCTCAGCTATTTTCAATCTATATTAATAACCAAGATGAAAGGACTGAGAGAAATGTATCCAGGTTTGCCTACAATGCAAAGCCAGCTGGGAATGTAAGAAGTGAGGAGTATACAAAAAGCCTGAAAAGGGTAATAGATTGCTTAAGTGATTGGGCATTAAGCTGGCAGGTGGAATATAATGTGGGGAAGTATGAAATTATCCAGTCTGATAGGAAGAATGGAAAAGCAGAATACTTCTTAAAAGGTGGGAAACAGGTAAATGTCAAAATTCAAAGTGATTTGTTTGTTCTTGTACATGAATCACAGAAAATCAACATACAAGCAATTCGGAAGGCAAATGGTATGTTGACCTTTATTGCAAGGGGGTTGGAGGTTAAGAAAGTAAGGCTACAATTGTATAGGGCTTTGGTGAGACCACACCTGGAATGCTGTGTACAATTTTAGTCTCTTTAAGGAAGGATATACTTGCCTTAGAGGGAGTGCCATGGAGATTCAATTAGATTGGTTCCTGGGATTAAAGGACCATCATATGAGGCGATATTGAGCAAGCCGAACTTACTCTCTGGATTTTAGAAGAATGAGGGATGATCTCATTTAAAAATGTAAAATTCTTGGAGGGCTTGATAGGGTTAATGCTGCGAGGCTGTTTCCCCAGGCTGGAGAGCCCAGAACTAGAATCCATACTCTCAGGATAAGGAGCCAGCTATTTCAGACTGAGATGAGGAAAAGTATTCAATGGAAAGAGAGACATTCAAATTTGCAAAAACTACCAAGGAATTAAACTCCTACCATATACCTTCAAGATATGGGACAGAGTTATGTACCAGAGACTGAGAAAATCAGTGTAAATCCATGAAGATCAGTTCGGATTCATGACCGGAAGAAGCAGCACTGATGCCATTTTTGTTTTGAGACAAGTGTTAGAGAAATATCAGTAAGTCCAATGCAACATGAAAATTGTATTCACCGATCTGGAGGAGGCTTATGGCTGGGTGTCTAGGGAGGAAGATGTACTAGAGTTTGTGCAGTTCCTGAGAACTACGTACAACTATTGCAGGGCATGTACAAGGAGTGATTTAGGTGTTCTTGTACCTCCTCTGGAGGTCTCCACCATCACAGATGCAAGTCTTCAGCCAATTCGATTCACTGCATGTGATATCAAGAAATGGCTGAAGGCACTGGATACTGCAAAGGCTATGAGCCCTGACGATATTCCGACAATACCACTGAAGACATTTACTCCAGAACTTGCCACGCCCCTAGCCAACCCCTAGCTACAACACTGGCACCTCCCCGGCTATGTGAAAACTTGGTATGTCCTGTACACAAAAAAACAGGACAAATCCAACCTGGCCAATTACCGCCCCATCAGTCTACTCTCCATCATCAGTAAAGTAATGGAAGGGGTCATTAACAGTGCTATCAAGTGGCACTTGCTTAGCAATAACCTGCTTACTGCTGCCCAGTTTGGGTCCCATCAGGGCTACTCAGCTCCTGACCTCATTACAGCCTTGGTTTAAATATGGACAAAAGAGCTGAACTCCCAAGATGAGGTGAGAGTGACTGCCCTTGATATAAAGGCCACATTTGACTGAGTGTGGCATCAAGGAGCCCTAGCAAAACTGGAGTCAAAGGGAATCAGGGGGAAAACTCTCTGCTGGTTGGAGTCATATCTAGCAGAAAGGAAGATGGTTTTGATTGTTGGAGGTCAGCAATCACAGCTCCAGGACATCACTGCAGTTCTTCAGGGTAGTGTCTAGGCCCAACCATCTTCAGCTGCTTCATCAATGACCTTCCTTCCATCATAAGGCCAGAAATGGGGATGTCCGCCCCTCGATGTTCAATGGCATTACCACTGAATACCCCATTATCAACATCTTGAGGGGTTACCATTGACCAGAAAATGAACTGGACTAGCCATTTAATGCTGTGGCTACAAGAGCAGGTCAGAGGCTAGGAATCGTGCAATGAGTAACTCACCTCCTGACACCCCAAAGCCTGTCCAACCATCTACAAGGCACAAGTCAGGAGTGTGATGGAATACTCTCCACCTGCCTGAATGAGTTCAGCTCCCACAACACTGAAGAAGCTGGACACTGTCCAGGACAAAGCACTCTGCTTGATTGGCACCACATCCACAAACATTCACTCCCTCCATTACCGACGCACAGTAGCAACAATGTGTACCATCTACAAGATGCACTGCAGGAATTCACCAAGGCTTCTTAGACAGTACATTCCAAACCCATGACCACTACCACCTAGAAGGACAAGGGCAGCAGATAGATGGAAATACCACCACCTGGAGGTTCCCCTCCAAGTCATTCACCATTCTGACTTGAAAATATATTGCCATTCCTTCACTGTCGCTGGGTCAAAATCCTGGAACTCCCTTCCTAACAGCACTGTGGGTGTACCTACACCACTGGGACTGCAGCGGTTCAAGACTGTTCACCACCACCTAATCAAGGGCAACTAGTGATGGGCAATAAATGCTGGCCCAGCCACCAAAGCCCACGTCCCATGAATGAATTTTTAAAAAGTACAAGACAAGAGTAAGATGCAGTGTGGGGGACAACGAAAGTTTCAAAGCTAAAGTTGGATTACACCAAGAATCGACACTGAGCCCCTTCTTCTTCCTGATTGTCATGGGTGTTCTAACTGAGCAAGTGAGATGGGAAGCGTCATGGTCAACGATGTTTGCAGGTGACATTGAGCTATATTGGGGGAGGGGGGGGTGGGGGGTGGAGATGGTCATAAGAACATGACCAAGTATCTGGAGAACTGGAGAAAAGCAGTGGAAGACAGTGGTATGAAGATCAATAGACCAAAGACCGAATTTATGGACGGTCAGTTTGAGTCTAGGGAAGAGTATCAGAGTGAAGGTGTAAAGATTATGGGTGAAGACTTGGAAAAAGTGAATAGTTTCAAGTACCTGGGGTCAGTGATGGGAGAAGATGGAAGTATGGAAATGGTGATTAAACAATGGATTCTAAGCTCCAATTGGAGTCATTGAATGAAATGCAGTGGAGTGTTATGTGATAGAAAAGTATCACTGAATCTGAAAGGAAGAATTGTGAGACCTTGTTATATAGCGCAGAAACTTGGACAAAATCAAGAAGAGAGGACAACTGGATACTAATGAGATGCGGATGCTGAGATGGATGCATGGAGTGATAAGAAAGGACAAAATCAGGAACCACCACATCAGGGGATCAGTGAAGATTGTGGGGGCATCGAATAAAGTAGCTGAGAAATGGTATGGTCATCTGTTGCAGGAAAGAGAGGAAATGTGGTGAGGCAAGTGATAGAGGTGGGACTGCCTGGAAAAATGAAAAGATGAAAGCCTAAGACCAGATGGAAAGATGTGGTGGCAAGAGGGACGGGTGACTCACAGGGGGAGATGGAGAAGTCTGGTCAACCAGCATTGTGGCGACTCTCAGTAAAATTGGAGGAGCCAAAAGAAGAATGAGGAGAAATTTCTTCCCTCAATCTTTACTCACAGAATCTTTAAAGTTCTGTATGCCAGAGGGCTGTGGACACTCATTGAGTATATGCAAGGTAAAGATTGATAAATTTTTTTGGGACTCTGTCATAAATGATCAGCAGTCCTTTTTTACTAACAGGCAACTTGATGTTCATTCTTGATCATGCACAGCTTAGAATTATCAGAAAGCAAAGCATGATTTTCTTTAAAAGATTAAAAAAATAAAATTCAGGATTAAGATCATCAGGTTTTAAGTTACAGCCCAAAAGAAACATGAGAGAAGCAGGTTTGTTGCTGACATACAGCAGGTTGTGGATGGAGATGGTAAATGTAGTGTGATTATAGCCAAGTCCTGCATATTCAATGCACAATCTTTAAGCTTGCTCATGTTTGTGTGCCAAAAGCAGGAGACAAACCAAATAATGCTTTCACTCGAGCCTCAAGAGATTCACATCAAAAATCAAAGTATAGGGTATATAGGGTTGGGGGAAAGTTCATGTAGAAGATCAGTCATTATCTTATTGAATGGTAGAACAGGCTTGAAGGGTCAAGTGGCCTACTTCTGCTCCTATTTCTTATGCTATTATGCACAGAATTTTCTGCCTGGTGGGCAGAGCAGGAATGGCTATGGGCGGGCACGGACCTGATCAGCACATTTCCGACTCCCGTGAATAGCAGGAGTGTGCGGGCTGCGGCAGGCGTGCACAGACCCCCGGAGGTCTGTTTAAAGGAAGGCCTGGCAACCTCCTATAGGCTGCTCACATTGGCCACGTTGAGGTCACACTGCAGGGGGTCTGCTGAGCAGGGCACGCTGGAGGGAAGGGCAGAGGAACAGGGCAGGCTGCAGGGTCTGCCACAGGAGCAGGGCAGGCTGCAGGGTAGGCCACTGTGCCCCCCCCAGCTTTTCTGATGACTGCCTTGCTGCCTTCCTCGAGGAGGTGGCAGCACGGCGGGATGGGAGGAGGAGGCCCCCTACATGACCAAACATGCCTAGGAGGAGGTGGCAGAGGTGGTGAGCTCCTGCGACGTGGTGCGACGCACCTGGATCCAGTGCTGCAAGCGCTTCAACAATTTGTTGTGCTCTGGAAGGGTGAGTACCATGTTGGCATTGGGCATTTAACCCAGCAGGTAGTCTTAGCCTTTGAGACCCCCCCCCCCCCAAGACTTACTGTTGTGACTGCATTGAATCATGTTGGGCATTTCTCGTACGCTGGGTGGGCAAGCAGATAGTGCCCATGCTTACATCAGCCTGAGTGGTTCATGAGATTAGTTCTCCCCGCACCATGTGTTGCTCTTAGTCGCACATGACTAGTCTGGGAGCAACCTGCAGGAGATGCAGCTTGGCGCATACTCAGAGTTCCAACACATGTCCTATTCACGGTTTTGAGATTGTGGAAGGGAACCTCAAGGTCTCGTGGCCAAGAGCCATCTGCTGCCCTCGGCTCTGCATGTAGTTGTGCCTCCTTGCTATGGGAATTAAGACGGCGTGTTCCCTAAAGTGATGGATGCAGAATGTGTCCAAGGTGGCTGTTGGGGGGGTTTGGGAGCAGGCGTACTTTGTGTGACTGATCAGCAGTATTGGGGACAGGAGGCACTGGAGGCCTGAAATGGCCCACTGTGGTAGGGGTGTGGCGTGGGTGTGCAGATTCCATGCGCGATTAGCCGCAATGAAAGATGGTCTCTGTTTTTCAGGAGAATGCTCACAGTGCACGTGAGTGTTCACGGACTGGAGGTGGTCAGGCTCAGCTCATGATTCTAAGCCATTTTGAGCAGGAGGTCCTGGAGCTTGAGAGGCACCATGCACCCAGGTTCACTGGTGTCAGTGAGGCTGGTGTGGAACAGCCAGGTATTTGAGGTCAACAGTGATATCCACTCTGTCTTCCCACCATCCATAGCACTGATGATTGTTTGATTTGTTATTGTTGCAACATTGCTCATTCACAGACTGAGAGAGTCAGAGGTGTGGGTCATAGAGAAAGGTCCCTCAGTCTTTCAAATATGCGTGTGTCAAGCACCTTCCAAAGTCATCTTATCCCATTTCCCACCACTATCCCCATGGCTTTGTATGCCATGGCATTACAACTGCACATCCAAATACTTATTACATGTTAGGAGGGTTTCTGCATCCACCACCCTTTCAGGCAGTGCATCCCACATTACTGTGTGCAAAAGTTGCTCATCACATCACCTGTCAACCTCATGCCCCTTACCTTAAATCAATGCCACCGGGTTACTCATCCCTCCGCCAAGGGGAAAAGTTCCTTTCTGTCAACCCTATCTATGCCCCTCATAATGTTATAAACCTCAATATTGTCACCCCTCAATCTCCTCTGCTCCAGGGGAAATAACCCCAGCCTATGCTATGTCTCCTCATGTCAAACTCTTCAGCCCAGCCAGTATCCTGGTCAATGACCTCTGTACTCTCTCCACTCCAATCACATCCTTCCCGTAAAGTGCATTTCACAACTGCATGCAGAACTATAGCTGTCGCCTAGGCAGCGTTTTCTGCACTTGGAATATGACCTCCCTGTTCCTATATTCTATTCCTTGGCTAATAAAGGCAAGTATGGCATTTACCTTCTTAAACTCCTTATGTACTTGTCCCGCTACCTTAACGGGCATGTCAACATGCCCAGCAAAGTCCCTCTGATCCTCCTTACTTTCCATGGTCCTACCATTCCTCGTGTATTCCCGTACCTTGTTTCTCCTGCCCAAATGCATCACCTCAGACTTATTCACAAAACTTTCCATTTGGCATTCCTTAGGCCATTTGACCAGCCTGTCTGTATCCACCTGTAATGTTTGGGTCTCCTCCTAACTATTTGCCACCCCACCAATATTCGTCTCCATTGGTTCTGGAAGGTTGAGTGCATAATGAGCCTGGGGGAAAGGGATGAAGTGTTTCACTGAGTGCACGCTAACTAATCCACTGTCCTTGTTGTTAATTTCAGCATCATCAGGGCCTGTCCGCCAGGAACAATTCCAGATGCCCCCTCTCATACCTGAGGGCCCTCAACTGTTACCTGCGTCACACCATTTCTGCGAGGCAGGCACCAGCGCACATACTAGCACCTCAGTGGGCGTTGCAACATCAGCTAGTGTCCCGGGGCACAGTGGACAGGGCACTTCACAACTGTTGGAGGAGCCGGCAAAGACAGAGAGTGCTGATGGCGCCAGCAGTCGAACAACTACAGGGGACCAGGCACGTGCTCAGTCAGTGCGTGATGATGTGCCTCTGGAGTCGTCCTCGACACAGCAGCTGCAGGAAATGCGGCCAGGTGTGCAGGAGCATCTGGGAGTGTTACATGAGACCAATCTTCGCCGTGTGGTGTCCGTGGTGGAGGAGTCCACACTGAGCATCACTGATGCAATGAGCCTCATGTCAGAGCATCATGCTTCCTCAATGGAAAGAATGGCGACTCTCGTGGAGAGGGGCCTCCAGGAGTACAAGCAGCTTCTCCTGGGGTTACGCTCAGACCTGCAAGCCCTCACAGCGCCCGTAGCCACAGCTGGTCATTGCCAATGTGGGTGATGGTGTGGGCTTCAAGCTTCCCAGCTCATTGCCCATCCATCGACATTGAGCAGGGATATCAGGGGCGACCTCACATCGGTGCAGCAGCTGCCTGTCATATCTGCGGGCTCCTCTCAAGGCACTCTGGATAAGGGCAACAGTTGCTCTGCCCCTCTCCCAGTGACCACTTCATTAGGTGAGGCTGCAACGACTGGCAGATCACTCCCAGGCAGGGCCAGCACAGGCTCCATGGGCCAGAGGACGGGCTCCAAGGTCATTGAGGCCAACAGGATAGCAGAGTCTGCAGGCTGTCTCTGATACCACTCCGAGCGATGGGGAGGCACCAAGACATAGCACCCGTAAACATAAGCATAAGGCACCCTAGGCACACCACAGTTTTCTCACTGGTGCTTTTGTGTTGGTCATAGATTAGGGAATTATTATTTGTTTATGCTTGAAAAATGTTTTGTTTTGGCTTTGTGTGACCTTATGATGGTGAAAATTAAAACCAGATATGTTACCATGGCTGAGAGTGGCTCCTTTGTTCTGCATTTGTTTGTTTTACATACATGTCATGAGTGTTTGAGTGGACATTGAAGTTTATGTCCAAAGCCCTGAGTTGCAGCTGATGAACTGACAGATTTAACACTTAAGTGCTGAGTATGGAAGCTCTAGGCAAGGCTGGTCCTCGTTGGATTAAAGTCTCCCAGGCGTCCCTGCCTCCTTGGCGTAGTCCCGGGTCAGCGTTTAGCCCCTCATCATTCCCCCGTGCTTCCTCATCCTCAGAATCAGTGCTGGACTCATCGTGTGCAGCTGCATCCACTGCGTCAATGTCTTCCTTGTCCACTCCACCCCACCTCTCCAGCGCAAGATTGTGGAGAGCGCAGCATGCAACCACTATCACCGAGACATGATCTGGGGGTTACTGGAGTGCGCTCCCTGAGCGGTCCAGGTATCAGAAGCGCATCTTGAGAAGGCCGGTGGCTCTCTGCACCGCAGCCTTTGTGGAGGTGTGACTCCTATTGTACCGCTGCTCAGTTTCTGATATTAGTTGGCGGAGAGGTATCATGAGATAATCCTTGTCACCCATCAGCTATCCATCAAGCTGAGCCGGAGCACCTGGGAGTGTCCGAGGATGTAGATGTCGTGGGAGCTACTGGGTACCTGGCACAGACTTGCAGAATCTGCATCCTGTGGTCACACGCTATCTGCACGTTCATGGAATGGAAGCCCTTCCTGTTGACGAAGGCACCGGGCTCACCTGCTGGCGCCTTGATGGCCACATGTGTACAGTCTATTGCACCCTGGACACGGGGGAAGCCAGCAATGGCCGCGAAGCCTCTGGCTCGCTGTGTCTGGCTGGCCTGGTCGCAGCGGAAGTGGATGAAGGTCAATGCACACCTGAACAGAGTGTCTGTAACCTGCTTGACACAAGTGTGCACAGCTGATTGGGAGATGCCGCAAAGATCACCCACCAAGCCCTGGAAGGAGCCAGAGGCATAGAAGTGGAGGGCAACTGTGACCTTCAGAGCCACTGGTTTGGAGTGTCCGTCCACACAGTTAGGAGAGATCTCAGGGCCAATCATCTGACAGATATAGTTGACTGTCTCTCTTGACAGTTGGAGCCTCATTCGACACTGCACCTCAGTCGTACTGAGGTAGCTGCTTCGCCACCTGTATAGCCTGGCAACAGGATAGTGGAGTCTTCTGTGGCCCCTTCCACCTTGGACTACATCTTGGCCCTGCGCTCCTTGTGCCGGTGCCTGTACTCCCAAAGGTGACTCCCCTGGAGGCCGATTGTCCACTCCTGCCTCCTCCTTATTCTAGCCCTCCCTTCCTCCTCAGAGGAGCTGCCTCCAGTGGATATGTTAGAATCGATACCCAGGCTAAAGGGAGACCTCTGGAAAGCTGCAGGCCCGATAAAGATTGCAGAGTACTGACCTGAAGGTTCAAAGTACACAGAAAGCTGCAGGAATTCGTTCTGAACTGTTACAGATCACACAGGCAAGTTTAAAAAACTTTCTGCAATAAATACTCACTGACCAGACTGACAACTCCACTGAGCCCTCTTATCCCACCCGTGGATGAGTTTTATTAAAAAGTCTCTTACCTGCCTGCCCATTGTGTCTGTGCGCCGAGCCAAAGATCGCAAGGGCGCCTGAAAATCGGCGTCGATTGACGATTTAAAGGCCTTAACTAGCCAGTTAATTAATGGCGGGTACACTTCAAACTTCATTGCGCGCCCACTCAGCGAAATATCGTGGTGATGTCAGGTCGCTCACCCAACGTCACTGTGCATCATTTTATGTACTGATGTATGGGGCCCGCCCCATGCACGTCAAGCAGAAAATTCTGGCCTACATTCTTTTGTTTATCTATGGGTGATTACCTGTAGGGTGGTTGTGTGTCATTCGGCCGGATTCAATGCTCACTTGTACAAGATTGTCTAGCTTCTCAGGTTGACAGTATCTCATCCCGATGCACATGGCCTTAGTGGCTGCACCAAATCCTGACCCTTCAGAAAACATGAATTGAGAAGAACAGAGTTCAATTTCTGTGGTCAAACATTAAGATGCTGCTGGTTAGGTTGTCAGGTTAACATCTGGTGATACGTGCAGGTGATTCTACCTACCTTTCACGTTAAAAGGTGTGTGCCATCCCAGGATATAATTATCTGGTTTGAGCTGGGTGCAGCCTTCAACAGTCGCTGGATCTGGTCGCCTCTTATGGATTTTTTCAACAACCTCAACGTAAACCTTCACCATTTCACGATAAAGATCCTCAAAGGACCAGAAATCTAGAAATTCAGTTATGGACAAAGTTAATTTTTGAAAACTCTTTTAAAAATGCAGGTTCAAATCTCTCCATGGGCTCGCCATCCCTATCTCCTCCAGCCCTACAACTTTCTGAGATCTCTGTATTCTTCCAAATCTGCTAACATATGCATCCCTGATTTCCATCACCCTTGGCGGTCATGCTTTCAGCTGTCGAGGCCTTAGACTCTCAAATTCACTCCACAATTCTCTCTGCCTCTCTACCTCACTATTCTCCTTCAGTTTGCTTGTTAAAACATAGCTGTTTGACCAAGAGTTTGATAAGCCTGTCCTAACACCTCTTCAGATGGTTCAGAAAACAAGTGCAGGTGAGGAACTGAGTATATCCCTAGGAGTTTAGTGCGGGGGAGTTTAAAATATTAACCTTGTTCTTGTAAATCTAGTCTAGTCCGTGATTAGCAGTAACTGGAAAGAACTATGTAAGTAGACTAAGCTTCTTTCTTTCTTCCAGCTTTAGACAGGTAAACACACTCTGCTGAGTAGTTAAACAGCAAACTGATTGAATCTGGTTTCTTTAGCCCCAAGTCAGTTTTTTTATTAGTTTGGGGTTCTTTAGTGCAGCCTAGGCAAACGAGTGCAGCTGAGGAACTGAATGCATACCTGAGAGTTTGGTGAGTGGGGGAATTTGGTGAGCAAGGAGGAATTCATTTACTTTTGCATTTTCTACCTTTCCCACTCTGTAGGAATTGATCCTTACTCTCCTATAGGGAAAGGAGCTAGCTGTTTGGTGAGTATCTGGTAATTGGTTAAGGTTGTTCCAATCCTAAGGTTTAAAATAGTATACGAACTGGTGGTAAAGTTAATTAAATATATTTTAAAAGCAACGTAAATAAGTGAATAATATAATTAAGTAATGAATTAAAAACATTAAGGACAGCAAGACTGGTGATGTGTCAAGGTTGCAGCATTTGGGAGCTGCTGGATGCCAGTGTGATCCAGGGCAAACACATCTGTAGTGATCTGGAGGAACAGCACCTCATCTTCCAACTGGGCACTTTAGTTTTCCGGACTTAATATTGAGTTCAACAATTTCAGATCATGAACTCTCTCCTCCATCCCCACTCCCTTTCCAATCCCTTTTTCCAATAATTTATCATTTTTTTACAACTATATTTTTTTTCTTTTCCCTCCTATTTTTAAAATTATTTCAATCTATTGTTTCATCTCCACTTTTTAGTCCATTTCGATCCCTTCCCCCCACTAGGGCCATCTGCCACTAGCTTGTCCTGATTGCTTCCTTAATGTCCCCATTAGCACATCCTCTAGATAATATCACCAACGTCAACACCCCTTTGTCCTTTTGTCTATGACAACTTTGGCAGTCTCTTCTTGGCCTCTACCTATCACTGGCGCCCTATCGAGCACCCCCTTCTACTAGCTTATATTTCATCTCATTTCTATATGTCTTAGTTCTGATGAAGGGTCATATGGATTCGAAACGTCAACTGTATCCCTCTCCACAGATGCTGTCAGACCTGCTGAGTTTTTCCAGATATTTTTGTTTTTGTTCTAGATTTCCAGCGCCCGCAGTATTTTGCTTTTATCTTATTGTAGTGTTTGTGGCTCGAGAATCTTTGCCTCAGAGCCATTGAGCTGCACACCCTGCGACACATCAGAGAGAGGGAAAGTTACCTGGATGCTTTGTGCCAGGAGGCAGACACACCACTTAGGGTAGGGTCTTCTGATTTGGTCAGTAACCAGGGATAGGAGGGTGTGACAGCAAGTGAAGCAGCTAAGGGGATGCAGAGGGCAGGGGTGCAGTAGTGTCATCCTCTGCATTTGTCCAATAGGTCTGAGGTTCCCACAGCTTGTTTGGATGAGAGTGGGGACTTCAAGATGGATAAGCAAACTGACCCATGGCACCGTGGTACAGGAAGCCATGCAAGTGGAGAGGGCAAAAAGGAATGTAGTGGTAGTAGGGGACAGTATATTGAAAGGGATTGATACTGTTCTTTGCAGTGAAGAATGATAGTCCAGACAGTTGTGTTGTCTGTCCGTGCCAGGGTTCAGGACATCTGCTCAGGGCTAGAGAGGAACTTACTGTAGGAGGGGGAGAATCCAGTTGTCATGGTCCATGTAGGTACCAGCGACATAGGTGGAACTAAGAAAGAGGGACATAGACAGCATGAGGAGCTAAATTGAAAAACAGAACCTCAAAGGTTATAATCTCTGGATTATTACCTGAGCCGCATGCAAATTGGCATAAGGTTCAAAAAATTAGAGAGATGAATACGTGGCTCGAAGACTGGTGTGGAAGAAGTGGGTTCCGGTTTGTGGGGCACTGGCACCAATATGGGAAAAATGGGGGCTGTACTGTGGGAAGGTCTACACCTGACTTATGCTGAAAACAATGTTCTTGCAAACCACATAACTAGGGATGTAGAGAGAGTTTTAAACTAAATAATGGGGGCAAGGGATCAAATGTGAGCAGATGTGGTAAATTAAAGAGTAGAGTAAAGGGAAGAGAGGAAGGTATTAATGTGGGAAATGATAAACAGACAGTGACGAGAAGGGACAGAGATACAATTCTAAGACTAAATCAACAGGTAAAGCTAGAAGTTACAAAAGTAATAAAAGGACAAAACTTAAGGCTCTGTCTCTGAATGAACATAGGGCAGAATTTTATGGCCCTGTTTCGGCGCCCGGGGTGGGGGGCGTTGGTGTGGTTGTGGGGACAAGCAAACAGTGATAGGAGCAGATAATCAAAAGATGTCACAGACAAAAGAACAAAAGAACACAGAGGTGTTGAAGGTAGTGATATTATCTAAACGAATGTGCTAATTAAGAATGGATGGTAGGGCACTCAAGGTACAGCTCTAGTGGGGGTGGGGTGGAAAGACTAGCGGGGCATAAAAGATTTAAAAATGATGGAAATAGGTGGGAAAAGAAAAACCTATATAAATTATTGGAAAAAAAAAGTTAGGGGGAAGAAACAGAAAGGGGGTGGGGATGGAGGACGGAGTTCAAGATCTAAAGTTGTTGAATTCAATATTCAGTCCAGAAGGCTGCAAAGTGCCTACTTGGAAGATGAGGTGCTGTTCCTCTAGTTTGTGTTGTGGATAATATCACTACCTTCAACACCTCTGTGTTCTTTTGTCTGTGACATCTTTTGATTATCTGCTCCTATCACTGCTTGCTTGCCCCCACAACCATACCAGCACCCACCCCCCCATAACTTCTCCACCACCCCCCCCCCACCCCCCCCCCTCCCCACCTTAAACCAGCTTATATTTCACCCCTCTCCTTATATTCACTCAGTTCTGTGGTAGGGTCATGAGGACTCGAAACGTCAACTCTTTTCTTCTCCACCGATGCTGCCAGACCTGCTGAGTTTTTCCAGGTAATTCTGTTTTTGTTGTCAGCGGACTTTAGAACAGCTAACTGCATTTTCCGAAACAGCCCCTGCCACAATGGGGCTGTGAAATTCCGCCCAACGTAAAATATAAATCAGCAGGGGGAGGAATAAAGACCAACTCACAAACAGACAAATGAACTCTGGGAAAACTTTTCAAGCAATAATCATGACAAAGAAGGCTGTTAATTATAAAAATAGAAGAGAAGAGACTATTTTTGACTAGTGACATAAGGTTTGATTTCTGAACTATGTGGTTGTCTGTAGATATTGGTATTTTTCGTTGACAAGGTTCCAATGTAAGCCATACCTAGAGCCCTAGTACCCCTCGATAAAGTGAATTACTTCCCCAGTTAATTTTGGAGTTTCCACTTTTAGTCACTTATCCCTAAATTCTCAGCATGTACCCTGGATTAGCTGTCTCAGAGACATTCAGCTTGCAAAAATCCAAACAATGAATTTGAACAGTCACTCAGCCTCGTGCTTAATGAGTGATACACATATGCAATGTTTGGCTCTGTTTATTTTGTGTTACATTAGTTTCCACACTCATCACCTAATCCGCTACATGCTATTCTGGGTGTCCGAGACCATATCTGAATAATGTGAATTATCTCTGGAACAGGATTCTGAAGTCAGGCTGATGAGTGAATACAAATTCACAGAATATCTCACATTCCCTTTAAGTGCCAACTATCCTCAGCTTTGAAAATAAGAACTGGCCAATGATGGGTCAATGACAGTGGGGAAAAAAAGTGATTTGTGTAAAGTACTTTCAAAAACATCCAAAACTTAGGGACATTTTTTAGCCAAATTGATCATCGAGATTTTCCTCTAATCAACGTTTCTGCCATTTCAACTTTAATCAAATAGTCAGTGTGAACAGACAAGCATAAGAAATGAAGATGTTTGAAGAAATCTTTTATATTGCGGTGAGCTCCAGATGCTCCGTTGTTGCGTATATTCAAGTCTGAGATCCATATACTTTTGGATCCTGGGAAATCAAAGATAAGGCAGGAAAGTGGAGTTGAGGTCAAAGATCAGCCAGGATCTTATTTACTAGCAGAAGGGACTTGAAAGGTCTAATGAATTAGCTACTCCTGTACCCATTTCATGTGCTTTTATGTTTAAAGGTGTCATGTCAATGTCAGTTTGCAAGAAAACACTTGAAGATGCAAATAATATGGAAGGAGTGGCCATAAGACGTAGGAGCAGAAGTAGGCCATTCAGCCCATCCAGTCTGCTCCACCATTCAATGAGATCATGGCTGATCTGATAATCAATTCCACTTTCCTGCCTTCTCCCCATAACTCTTAATTCCCTACTGATTAAAAATCTGCCTGTCTCAGCCTTGAATATACTTAACCACTCAGCCTTTACAGCCCTCTGCGTTAAGAATTCCACAGATTGACTACCCTCTGAGAGAAGAACTTCCTCCTCATCTGTGTCTTACTCTGAGATTATGCCCTCTGGTCCAATCTCTCAGCATCTACCCTGTCAAGACCTCTAAGAATGTTTCAATAAGGTCGCCTCTCATTCTTCTAAAATCCAATGAGTACAGGCCAACCTACTCAACCTGTCCTCATAAGAAAATACCTCCAGACCCAGGATCAACCTAGTGAACCTTCTCTGGACTACCTCCAATGCCAGTGCATCTTTCCTTAGACAAGGGGACCAAAACTGTTCACGGTATTCTAGGTATGGTCTAACTAGTGCCTTGTATAGTTTTAGCAAGACTTCCCTATTTTTATACTCCATTCCCTTTTGAAATAAAGGTCAACATTCCATTTGCCTTCCCTATTACCTGTTGAACTTGTATGCTAGCTTTTTGTGATTCATGCATGAGGACCCCCAAATCCCTCTGTGCTGCTTTCTGCAGTCTTTCTCCATTTAAATAATATTCAGCTCCTTTATTCTTCCTGCCAAAGTGCATAACCACACATTTTCCCACATTATATTCCATGTGCCAAGTTTTGCCCACTCACTTAACCTGTCTATATCCTTCTGTAGACTCTGCATCATCCTCACCACTTGTCTTCCCACCTATTTTTGTGTCATCTGCAAACTTGGTGATAATACATTCACTTCCCTCATCCAAGTCACTAATATATATTGTAAATAAGTGGAGGGATTTCTTTTCACTTATTCGTTCAAGGGTTGTGAGTGTCACCGGCTAGGCCAGCATTTACTGCCCATCTCTAACTGCCCTTGAGAAAATCGTGGTGATCTATCTCTTTGAACCGTTGTTTAGCTACACCCACAATGCTGTTAGGGAGGGAGAGAATTTTGACCCACTGGCAATGAAGGAACAATGATATTGTTCCAAGTCAGGCTGATGTGTGGCTTGGAGGGAACTTACAAGTGGTAGTGTTTCCATGCACCTGCTGCCCTTGTCCTTCTAGGTGGTAGAGGTCACGGGGTTGGAAGGGGAGATCGAGACCAAGGGATACTGTGTAACAATGTTTGGATAATGTGAGGGTTTGCTATAGTAAGGGTGTAAATAATGTTTGACCACAGTATGAGGACAGTGTGAGGACAGTTTTAGTGCTGTGATTTACTGTGGGACTATTCTGAAGGTACTGTTTGTATTTTGTGGAAGTATTCCGATGTACTGTGTGTATACTGAATGTACTCTGCAGCTACTGTGAGTATACTGTGGGAGTATTTTGCAGGAATTGGGTGTGAACTGTGGAAGAATTCTGCAAGTGCTATGTGTATACTATGGCTGCATTTTGCAGACAATGGGTGGAATTTTCCAAGCCCGCTGCCGGCGGGCATGATAGGTGGTGTGCACAGAAAATATGGCATGACCTGCTTCACAACATGAAAGCAGGTTGCGATCGTCTGTTCAGCCCACCAATGGCGGGCCGCGTTTCCTGCCATCAGTTGGCAGGGAGCTAATTGTAATACATCAGCATATAATTAAAAGGCCATCCTGCCAGGCTCTTTGAATCCTGCCATATCATCCTTCCCGTGTAAGCATGCTTTCCCGCCGAAGTGTTTCACAACAGCACGCAGGCGACGTGCACTTGGTGGCCTTCACTTTGGGAGAACTGAAGTGAGTGAGCAGCAGCGTTCTCCACAGCTCGCCTGTTGTTTAGAGGGGTGCCAGGAAGTGGGGAGGGGGGCAACTGATGCCTGGCCCCGAAGGTGAATGCTGAGGAGGTGAGGGAGGGAGATGTCTGGGGGCAAGTCTGGCCAACCTTGGAGGCGATGGCCAAGGGTGGGGGGGATGTCCGGGGGCAAGTGGCCAGCCTTGGAGGCGACCGTTGTCGGTTGGGGGGGGGGGTCAAGTGCTGCCCTAGCACTGCATCCCACACACAGGCAATCGCGGTGTGGGGCAGGGTAAGCGAGAGAAGTGGCCACGCGTTAGGGACACCTGTATAAACTGACCATGCCTCTGCAACCGAGACACATCAGGCAAAGCCACAGTTATATGATTGGAGTCAGGCTTCTAGCCTGCCCACCCATGCAAGCAACGCGGAGGCACCAAAGGGCCACCAGTGCTCCATTCCTTACCCAACCCCCTCCGCAACCCCGCCACAAACTTGGAGTCCGCCATCACTTTATTGGACCACAGAGCAGTTGGACTGCACACGTCATACAATCTCCTCGCCAATGCTGGCCATGTAGCAGTCACTGCTGGAGGCGCTCACAGCCCCTTGCAATCTCAGCATCCTAGTATGAACCAGTGTTCCCCATGTCACAGGTTGACAGAGCAGCCATGCAGCACAGTCATCTCTGGCCATCCGAGGGGCTGCCATCACTCTCTGGGAAGTGTTGAGTGGCGGTCACACAGGGCCAAGAAAGTGCTAAGTACACCCACAATAACCACGTCTCTCTCTCTCTCTCTTTCATGCTGCAGGAGGACCACATCAGGATCATGAATCCTGGTGACCTAGTTGTATGGCTGATGGCCTACAAAGACTGTAGAAGACTGAGGAGAGAGCAACCACCAGAAATGCATCCTGCAGGTGTGCCCATGGTTTCCAGGGAGTGTACACGAAGCTCATATCCTGAGTCGCTCGCAGATCTCTGCAGTCTTCCAGGGTCCACAGAGGCTGCAGGGATGGCTCCTCGGGGACAAGAGCTTCCTGCAGAGGCCGAGGCTGATGATACCAGTATGGCGGCCTCCGACTGCAACAGAATGTCTAACTCCTGTCTGGCCGAGAACAGCTCACATACGGTCCGTGATCAGGGCCATCTCAGAGATGCAGCCATGAAACTTTAGATGCATCTGATGCTGTGTCTGCATTTAGCACCTCAGCCCTTCAGGAACTGGTGCACAGCATCACTGGTCGCAGATGCTGGTGTGATGGGGGCCAGCCCCACCTTAAAGGTGCTGAGAGCACACAGAATGAGAGAACTCTGTGGTTCCTGTCCACTACATTCTCACAGCAATGACCAGCACCGCCGAGGTGCAGCCATCAGTAATGTTTACAAGGAGTGTGAGGCTGGACCATCACTGTGGTCTGAAGGCTGCACAGAGCACAGGGAAGAGGCCCTGGACTGAGACACCTGCCTTTATCTTGTGCAGGAACCAAGGTTTCACATCTGAGTGATGAGAATACTGCTCATCAGAACAAGGAGCCACAGGCAGCGAGACATTCTTAGGAGTTTATTGACAATAGTGAACAATATGTACAAACGATCCACACCAGTGCCCAGGCTGCGCAAGCACTTCCCAACCCTGCCTCTATGTCTTGGTGCTCCCCGGACATCCACAGTAAAGGTGGAGGCAGCCTGCTGACTGTGACGCCCTGTCTGTGATGACTTTGGCGGGCGAGCTCTGGAGGGCTGGGACTTGGCAGGTCCCAGCCTGTTTTTGGGGTCCTGCTGTGTGGCAGTGGTACCCTCCTTGGCCTATGAAGCTGGAGCTGCGGAAGTCACAGGAAGAGGGGATTCAGGTGGGCCAGTCACTCCCAGAGTCATCTGGGCGATGAGTCACCTGCTGGTCCTCCTCTATGGGTGCCCGAGGGCCCCTGCCTGACTCCGTTTGCAGAAGGGATAGCTGAAGTGAAATCGAGCTGCCCAGCACCGCTCTCGCATACACACTGTTGGAGGCCAACTATGGCATCAGTGAAGGAGTTAAGCCTGCATTACAGTACAGAAGTGACATCCTGGATCAAGGTCTCCAATGGGGCTGCTATCCCATCAGTGTTGACCTCAAAGCGTTGCAATGCCTTCGCTATCGCCTCAGCTTGAAGACGGGCGGACTCCTTCATCATGCCTTGCAATCTGAGGAGTGCAGCAGACATCCCTTCCTGTTGTTCCCGAGCTTTCCTTTGCAGCTCCAGGAACTGTGACATGACCAGGTCCAAAGGCTTGTCATCTGACTCAGACTCAGCAGATTTCTGGCCTCCAGCAATCCTCCGAGTGGCGGGGACCTAGGAAGTCCCTGCCTCTGCCTGCTGTGGATCAGATAGTGTGATGTGCTCACCAGATTGTGATCCCCAGGCTACTCTAAAGCTAGTTCCCACTGAGATGTGTGTCTCTGTGCTGGTGGAAGGTGTGGGCGAGGGCTCGAACAGGACATCAAGGAGGGTGCCTTTAGATTCCTCTTCAGCGGTTTCTTCGGATTGGAGGCCCTGGGTCATGGACTCTATTGGCTGTTTGGCAGATGTACCTGCAATAGGAAGGGGGTATAATTAGTGTATGGCTGTGGCCTGTGAAAGAGGGCACATCACTCTCGGCATGGTTGTCTGATGGATGTTGCACTGCTGGATCCACACTTCGTACAGCAGCGCCGACCGCATTGTCAGCACAGGACTGATCCTGGTCATTGCCAGCCAGCTGGATGGCTGTTTTCAAATTCTGTGAGTACTTTGAGTTCCAGCATCTCTCCACCTGTCTGCAACCTTTCCCTCCTGCTGTAAGCCAGTTTGTCCTGCATGGATAGAGATGGGGAGAGTGTATCAGGACGCCTGCCAGGCCAGATGATACGTATGCCTGGCCTATGTGGGTGGTGAGTAGTCCCCCGGATGGGATGAGGACAATGATGGTGTGTGTGAAAGAGTGAATGGTGATGTCCCTTGCACTGGCAGTGAGTGAGGGCCCTGTGGATGTGTGATGGGTTTGTGAGTGTGTGAGTTGGGATGAAAAGAGTGACTAACCCTGGTGGAACAGAGGAGATCATTCATCCTTTTGCAGCATTGGGTGGCTGTCTTCCTCTTCAGGGCATTCGCGCTGACCACCGCTGCCACGTCCCAAGCTGGGATAGTGACTTTGCTGTCCATCCTGTGGCCAGAATGGGGGTAGAGCACATCTTGGTGGGCCTGCACGGCATCCAGCGGTTGCTTGAAGGACCTGTTGTTGAAGCGAGGGCTGCAGTATTTTTTCATTTGCTGACTATATATCCTGAGCAGCAGTGGTGAGCTGATGACGATGAGTACTTTGCTGGCAGCTGCCTTTTAAAGATGGTGGCTGGCATGATGCAACAGCGGGGTGATGGTAAGCAGGGGAATGAGAGCCCACACGCCATGGAAACTGTGTGTTTCCCTGGAATAAATAAATATTGAGGCGGGCTCGGGAAGATACGGTGAGAAAACCTGCCATTTTCGTCAGCAGGTAGGACTCCATTTTACCCGCCCAGTACCACACTTACTGCAATTCTGAGAAAATTCCATCGAATGTGTGTATGCTGTGGGATTACACTGCCGATACTATGTGTATACTGTGGGCATATCCTGCAGGCATTGTCTGAATACTGTGAGAGTATTCTGCAGGCACTTTGTGAATACCATGGGAGTATTCTGCAGATACTATGTATACACACAGAAACTGCAAAATGCACTCACAGCCACTATGTGTATACACTAGAGGGGTACCCTGTATATAATGCGGGCAGGATCTTTAGGTTGCCGAGCGGGGGGGCGGGGGCCGCTTGCCGACGCATAAAATGATGCAGGATGATGGAACTCCCGACGTCACACCACGTCATCTCCATTTTCAGGTCGGTGGGGGCGCAGCCGAATCAGCTGTGCGCCCGCCGACCTGTCAAAGGCCTATTGAAGCCATTTAAAAACCTAATTAATGGACCTGTCCATCCAACCTTAGGGTTGGCAGGCAGGCTGGGAGCCCTGGCGGGCTTCAGAAAAAGCATAAAACCTCATCCATGGGCGGGATGAGGTTTCATGAGGGTTTTTAAAAATTTAATAAATGTTTGCGTTAAAGTGTGGCATATCCTAACTCATGTGACAGTGTCACATGAGGGGACACGTCAGGGAAATTTTTTCAACATTTACCTTCAAAGTTTTAATCTGAGCCGATCTCCCTGAGGCAGCACTTAGCCTCAGGGAGCTTAGTGCGCTTTTTCGTGCGCATGCATGAAAGAGTGCACTCCCGGCTGAGGGAATCCACCTGCCTGCACAGGGAGCACATAGCGCTTCTTGGTAGACATCACGCTGGGCGGGCCATGATACCCACCATTGCAGGCTTAGAAACATTTCAAATACAAATTAATAATTGCATTTTACATGACTTACACAAACGGCAGGAGCTAGAATTTTCACCCAGGTATTAGCTCAAAGGGCCTTTACTTGATTTTTTTCCCTACTCTACCACCCCTATGAGCTGCTCCCCTAGTGGTTATGGCATTCGAAGAGGAAAACTGCTGTGTGTTTCAGATGAAGGCTTTTGGGTGTGTGTGGTTGATGACCTCCAGGTACTCAAACCTGCGAGAAGCCACTCAGTTACCGCCTGCCCACACTGCCCCATCAGGTGGGTATTGGTTGGCAAGTTGGCTGAAAACAAATTGCATTTATATAGCGACTATCAGGAACGCAGGGCACCTAAAAGTTCTTTGAAGCTAATGAAGCAATTTTGAAGTCTAGTCGCTGTTGGAATGTAGGATACCCGGCAGTAGCCAATCTGCGCACAATAAGCTCACACAAACAGCAATGCAATAATGGCCAGATCTTTGTTTCAGTGATGCTGGGTGAGAAATAAATATTGGCGAATGCACTGGGAAGAACTCTCCACCTCTTCTCCAAATGGTGTTGTGGCATTTTTTACACCCACCTAGGAGGGCAGATGATACCGCGGTTTAGCATCTCATCCAAAAAACTGCATCTCTGACAGTGCAACACTCCCTCAGGAGTTAGTGGAATTAGTGTAATGAAACGTAAAAAATTCTTACTGAAGTCTTACCTGACACAAGTGCCTCTGCTGTTACTATGTGCATAAGTGTATCATCGCTGACGGGCCAGCTGTCCTCCGTTAATGTAATGCCTTCCAATCCACCCAGAGCTTTCAATTCAGCTAGAATTACCACACCTGAAGGACAGTTCTCCCACATAGAGTTCCTGTAGCCCAGAGCATCTCCAACTCCCCCCAGCACCATGGCAGCCTTATAATGTTCCATTGCAAGAAGACGTGTGCTGAGACTTGCCTTGGTCTCTGCTTTGGACAGTCCCTCAGGAGCAGCTCTCTACTGGTTAGCTGGATATATATAGTGACTCAATCAAAGGCAATGTCAACCTTATGTGGACCGCCTATTGTTATCAGCATTCTCTGGGTACTGCAGGCTGCTGGAGTATTTTTGGAAATGGGAACTCAGGAGATAAAAATTAGTTTATGCACAGCTTATATTCTTCAACAACTCCGAAACAAATGTGGGCCAGAGCCAACTACAGTAGTAAGTTACGCCATGAGCCAAGGATTGCTTTTACTTGTAATTTTGTTTTTATCTAACATTCACCTATCCTTGTCCACCTCAGCCAGGACATTGGGAACACTATGAAATATAGATGTACCACCTCACTAGGCACAATGTAGCTTTCTGAGCATGACAGGTTACAGACTATCAAAACTTGCAAAGGCACAGATTCACTATAAGCATTTGAAACAGCTTATGCCAGCTGTTCATTATTCTGCCATTCATACCTCCTCTTCACTTCCCTCTGTCCCATCCCTTCTTGCAATCTCACCTCTTGTATATTCCCTCCAATCTTGCCCTTTCCGACCTTGAACGATCTGTCCGTAGCAAAGCACTCAGCTTTACCCCCTTACTCCCCCACCTCAATGAATTTCGTACTCAGCATCACGTTGAGCTCTTCTTCCATCACCTTTGCCTCCTTTGGCCAGGAATCTCCACCCTGCTCAGCAAACCCTTTTATCTGACCCCAATATTCTCCCCCCATCCAGATCTCTCCCTCTAGCCTATTACCCTCTCTTGATCTTTTCTCTGAGAACTGCCAGAATGGTACCAGCCATCTCAATCTCTCTGCTAGCCTATTTACTGTAATCTTTTCCTTCACTCATGGGATATAGGTATCGCTGGCTAAACCAGCATTTATTGCCCATCCCTAATTGCCCTTGTTCAGAGGGCATTTAATAGTCACCCACATTGCTGTGGATCTGGAGTCACATGTAGGTCAGAACAAGTAAGGGCATTAGTGAACCAGATGGGTTTTTACAACAATTGGCAATGGTTTCATGGTCATCATTAAACTTATTAAATTCCAGATGTTTATTGAATTCAAATTTTACCATTGTCGTGGTAGGATTCAAATCGGGGTCCCCAGAGCATTACCCTGGGTCTCTGGATTACCTTTCCAGTGACAATACCACTATACCACCGTCTCCTCCCACCTGTGTCTCTCTGAACTCTGAACTGGTAGCACCCCATCCTCTTTTTTCAAAAGTTCTTTCATGGGGTGTGGGCATCACTGGCTAGGCCAGCATTTGTTGCCCATCCCTAACTGCCCTTGAGAAGATGCTGCTCAGCCACCCTCTTGGACTGCTGCAGTTTACCTGGTGCAGGTACATCCACAGTGCTGCTGGGGAGTTCCAGGATTTTCATTCTGCAACAATGAAGGAAGGATGATATAGTTCCAAGTCAGGATGGTGTGTGGCTTGGAGGGGAATTTGCAGGTGGTGATGTTCCCATGCATCCGCTGCCCTTGTCCTTCTAGGTGATAGAGGTCGTTGCTGCATATTAGCACAGGCTGCTTCAGTATCTGAGGAGTTGTGAATGGTAATTAACATTGTACAATCATCAGCGAACATCCCCACTTTTGACTTTACTGTGGAAGAGAGGTTATTGATGAAGTAGCTGAAGATGGTTGGGCCTAGACCACTACCCTGAGGAACTCCTACAGTGATGTCCTTGAACTGAGATGATTGACCTCCAACAACCACAACCATCTTCCTTTGTGCCAGGTATGACTCCAACCTGTGGAGAGGTTTCCCCTTGATTCCCATTGACCCCAATTTTGCTAAGGCTCCTTGATGCCACATTTGGTCAAATGCTGCCTTGATGTCAAGGGCAGTCACTCTCACCTCACCTCTTGAGTTCAACTCTTTTGTTCATGTTTGGACCAAGGCTGTTATGAAGTCAGAAGCTCTGAACATCAGCGAGCAGATTATTGCCTCTTGATAGCACTGTCGATGCTTCCTTCCATCTCTTTGCTGATGATCAAGAGTAGACTGATTATGCAGTAAATGACGAGGTTGGATTTGTCCTGCTTTTTGTGTACAGGACATACCAGGGCAATATTCCACATTGTTGGGCAGATGCCAGTGTTGTAGCTGTACTGGAACAGCTTGGTTAGGGATGTGACTAATTCTGGACCACAAGCACTATTACAGGAATGTTGTCAGCATCCATAGCTTTTGCAGTATCCAGTACCTTCAGTCATTACTTGATATCAAGTGGAGCAAATGGAATTGGCTGAAGACAGGCATCTCTGGTGCTGGGGACATTTGGAGAAGGCCAAGATGGATCATCTCAATCTGGCACTCCAGCTGAAGCTGGTTGCAAATGCTTGTGTTGTCTTGTGCACTGATGTGCTGGGCTCCCCCATCATTGAACATGGGGATATTGGTGGAGCCTCCTACTCCTAGTTGTTTAATTATCCACCATCATTCATGACTGGCTGTGACAATACTGCTAGCTTTGATCTGATCATTTAGTTGTGGGATCACTTAGTTCTGTTTATCCCTTAAGTTCAACCCTTCCATTGTCAACAAACCTGCTGACAAGAATGGTGCTGTTGTCATCTGGCATACTGACCTCTACCTAGCAGAGACTGAGCATCAAATCTCTGATACTTCTTCCTAGCTCCCCCTGCACCATGACCCCACTACTGAACATCAAGTCATTGCATCCAGGACCGTCACTGCCCTCATCTTCTCTGGAGATCTTTCCTCCACAACTTCCAGCCGCGTAGATCCCAACCCTGAACCGCCCACTTCTACCTCCTTCCCAAAATCCACAAAGAAGACTTTGTGGTGAACAGCTAGCTGGTAAGCCCACATTGTATGATGAACAGTTTCACTCCCTCTCCTTGTTTCAGCAATACACCTGTCCCTCACTTCACACAAAACACTCCCTCTGACCCTATATCACAGTGAATTTCCACACCCAAGCTGCTTTCTCATACCCTCTGTGTGTGGGAATGAGGGAGGGGATTTTAAGAGCTAAGAGTGGGTGGGATGAAGCTGGCTAAAAACCAAAGAAAATTAAAGCTTGACTCCAACCTGGCTCCAATGTATCTACCTCCTGGTTTAATTAAGGCCTGTTTGGCTGCATGTGAACAATTTGCCCCCCAGTTGCGATCATTAGGACAGGCAGGTGGATAATTAACACAGCATTTACCATCATAATTACATGGAAGTGAGGGGATTTTACATTAACTTTAACACTCCTTTGGATTTAATGTCTCCCGCACAGGCCTCCTGGGATTCAGGAAGCTCTCCAGTGAAATGGAGGTGAGATTGAGCTATACTTAATGGAGTCTATCAAATTCAGATAACCTAAACTCACTAATTGCTCAGTGCTTACAACTGCTTGGCAGTTCCCTCTGGCAAACACCTTGCAGGGATTTTTGGCTGGATTTTATCATTGAGACCTGTTCACAGCAGGGGACGGCTAGCAGCGTGTCAAAAACTTGAAAGATCTAGGAGTGGGCTTTCTGTAGCTTTTTAACTCAGGCACGATATTATCATCCCACTTTGAGGTTTTCTGACCAATCAGAGCGGGTGGGCATGATGACGACCTGCACCTGACTGTCAAAGAATTTCTATTTAAAGGGACCCTGGCAGGGGTTACAATTCATTTATTCCCCATGTGGCAGCACAAAGAGGGCAACTCTTGTGACGGAGAGCTGATGTGGGATGGTCGCTCCTTTTCAGTTCTCATACACATCCCTGGAGGTAATGCAGCAGGCAATAAGGAACTGTATTGTATCATTTTGAACAGATGGGAACAAGAGGCCAGTATCTCAGAGCAAACAGGTGTGACTGGAAATCACGGAGGAGGCTCCATGAAGATCAACAAACAAAAAGATGTTATGATCTACAGCTGAGGTTAGCACTGGACAAGCCTGATCCCAGGATGGAACCCAGCTTGACACAGATCCGAACTTTAGATATGTAGAGAGGGGCTACTGAACAGAGTCAGGAGTCAGCTGAAAAACTTTTAATAAAAACATGAAGTGTTTATTAAACAAGATGAACTATTTTACAATACTCCTTCATCCACAACTATACCTTTACAGATATATACAGATTTGTAAGGATAACTCTAATATCTACAGTAAGTACACAGTCCATGTAAAACCAATGGGTGACCTAAAGTCAGGCACACCACACTCTGAAACCACAGATGCCACCTCAACCAGATGCTATGCATCTCTCCTCAACTTCCCCCGGACACATGTCACATTGTGAGCCAATCAGTCTCACTGAACTCTGTCTTTCACATGAGGATTTCCAATCTCCATTCTTCAAGAACTCGCTTTGGAAATCCTCCCAAAACGACACTTTCTTTCAGACACCTTCTGCAAGGGTTCACTTCCAGGCTTTCGAATTCACCTTCCAATGTTCCTCAAGTTTTCTTCCACACACTCTCTCTCACTGACTCAGCTGTCAACAGTACACAACTGCTTCACATGCCCATAGCAAAGAGTTACAGAGTTTCAGTTCTCTCTTTGGGCCTTCTGGCATCTTACAAGCTGTTCTTGCTTTAAATCTGTTTTCTGCAGCTTTGGTCTCTTTGAATCTAAAGCTTGAAGCCTTTATCTCTGCCCCTCACTCTAAACTTCTCTTAACAGGACCTTTTCCAGGTTCCTGCCCTTCCTTCGACTAGAAGGTCTGCTTGGAACTTTCTCCTGTTTTACCCCCTGGATTTTGGGGTCTTTTCTTTAGTTTGGGACTGTCGATCTGTCCCCTTTGCTCCAGTCGCCCCTGGCAGCTACTTTCAAAACCAAATGAACTCAAACAGCTTCCAAATCAAACTGCTGTTTCTAGTTTCTTCTGTGTGTGTCTGTGAGAGGGTCCTGCCTCTCTGGGCCCCTGTTGCTAGGCAACAGCCCAGTTTCTCTCTTGTTTGTTTACCTTAGCTGTAACAGTCGTAAAACTCTTATTAGAAATGCAGGTACCTTTTAAAGTGAAACTAAAATTCAATTTGACCTTTTCTTAACACACAGATATAGAAAAACAAATCAAATTTAAACAATAAAGCTAAAACTCATTCCTAACACCCACAAATACCAATATAACTTATTTAAACTATCTCCATTTCCTAACAATGAACCGAATTTACCGAACGACCCCAACAAGAAACCAATGGACAAGATTTCACTTTATATGACTTTGAATTTAACCATCAAACCAAAATCGACATGAACTAACAGGCAAATTGCAGTTAATATAAACTATAAATTACACATCAAAAAGCAGATACAACAAAAATAGATTCCACAGACTCAGCGTATATAAGGCACCAATTTCGGCCACAAACCCCTTCAAGACTAAAATCCTCATGTAGAATTCCAGCTCCTATCCTTCAAGAATTTCACCACCAATTATCATTCGACAGCAGCTCCCAATCAACCCAACTTCTACGGTATGATCTTCACCAAAATGGCAAACTTCTCCAGAACCTCCCCACCTCTACTCTACTATTGATGGCATAGATCAACCATGGTTACCTTTATCCAAATCCTCAGTGACAACGCTGTGCACTGTATGGCTCAGTCTGGTCGATCAATTACTCTAGGTAACAAAAATTGCTGCAGCAACCTTGTATTTGGCTATTGCCAGCTTTTGGAGCCAGCTTTAGTTTGCTTCAGTCTGCTGGATGACCTGAGCTCAGGTGTCTGTGTTTTTATCTAGTTTAAGCCAGTTTCAGTTTCCCCAGAAACCTGAAGTTTCAGTTTCCCTTTCAATTTGGGTCTGACTCAAAAAAAAACAAGCTTTGAAACCAGGGTCAGCGCACCCAACAGAACATCTGACGAGTCATCTGTTTAAATAACAGCTCAAATATGCTCCCACCATCAAGCATCTCCTGCAAATCTCAGATTCCATCACACTTTCCCCTTGGGAAAAAGAAAGCTTTGCTGGAGTAAAGTTTCCTTTCCAACATTTTCAAAATATAATCAGATCTTAACACCAAATTACCATATCATCTTACCTTAATACCTAATTCTTAACATCAAATACCTTGTTATACATGCACAGGCAACATTTTTGTCATATTCCACAATTATACATAGTGCAGTTACAAAATCACAATAACAAAACCAAACAAATGTAGTAATTATTAACAGGGTTCAAATATAGAATTATCATAACTCAGAGCTTTTCTTCTCTCCTACACCCCCTCTTTAAACTCTGGATAGAGCATCAACAATTACAAAGATTTTTTCCCTGCAAATGCATAATTTGTAATGCAAATGGTTGCAATATCAACCTCCAATGAAACAGCCTGTTTTTTTTTCTCTCAACTTTTTAGGAACACAAGTGTGTTGTAGTCTGTATCGACTAGTACTTCCCCCCGACTATGGATTATATACACATCAAACTGTCGAAGCGCCAATACAAGACTTAAAGCCTCTTTCTCAATCGTTGAATACTTTCAAATTCTTATTAATATGAGAGCAGGCACTTTAAAAATCTACCTAAAGCGGATTTGGATTCCTAAATGTTACATGCATTTGGTTGATAAAGGTTAAATATTGTAATACTACCAGGATGGACTGCTTAATGGCAAAACGTGACAGCATGTGGGAAGAATATTACTTGTACTGTGTGTGGTAAGTTAGTTATTAAATGTACAGAATATTATTGTGATGGAATCCGTGGTTTCAAAGCTTGTATTTTTTGAGACAGGCCCTAATTGGAAAGAGAAACCAAAAAGAGAAATTGACCCTCCAGTTTCTAAGGAAACTAAGACTGAAGCTGAAACTGGAAACCAAAACGTCTAGGGAGTCTGGAACTAGTTAAAACCACATAAAAGGACACAGAGCTGTCACAATAGTGTGTCATGACAGTATTATAAATCATGAACACTACATTTATAAAGACTAAATTTTAAAAAGACTGAATTTAAAGATGGCTCTGAGAGCAGCCAGCCAGATTTGTGGATCAGATTTATCTTTCGTGAGGACAAAGACACTTTTTGATACTGATTCAATGCTTATCAGACCAAGAGATGAACAAAACTCCACTGACACCTTCATGGTAAAAGAAATTGTGAATTTACCTCTTCAAGAAACAAAAGGTTTTAGTGTACTGAAACCACAGGTGAAAGAATCCAGCTGCCTAATGGGATTACCACAATACCTTATTTGAACCATAAATCAGCACTAATATCAGGTCACATGATACAGAGGCCATCTTGACTCCCTGTTAAAAATATGGCAAACTGCTAAAAGCAGACAGAATGCCATGAGAGAACTTCATCAGAGAGAGAGGGGGTCCAACAAGCACAGCCAGCAAACTGATGTAATCAACCAGGCTAAAAGAGGGCCACACCACAGTTCCTTGAAAGCAAAATAAAGAACCTCCTCTCCCGTCCCCTTCCCTAAACCTGGTTCCAACTTCAAACTTACCTGAGAAAACCAAACTTCTACAGATCAACTACAAAATCCATCACAGCTGCTGAGACCTCTCTGCAATTTCAAAGCCTTCACTTCAACAGCGTGACTATGAAACAACAGGCTTGCATTGACCTAGAGACTGAGGTTCATTACATTTTTAGAACTACTTTTATCTTCACCTGTACTCAGATTTGTGTGAAAGTGAATGAGAGAGTGAGTGATACATAGTTTCTTTAGTAACCTCCAGGGCAAGGATGTGAAAAATAAACTAACCTTATTCCCTTTTAAACACAACAAGCTTGCTGCTTGATTATTTAAAATGGACTCACTTACTCAAATGGTAAGAAAACAGACACACACATACAAATACAACTGATCATGGGCAATAAAAGGTGACATCTTAAAATTGTCAGTGACAGAGCCATCAAAGCTCAGATGATGGTTCCAGAAGTGCAGGACAGGCAAGTTGAAGAAGACAGAAGCTAGATCCAGAAGCACCTAAAGTGCTGTAACATGCATGGCTACGGACCAGGTGCTGGAATGTGGGATTAGAATAGGCAGCTAGTCTTTTTACTTTCTTTTATTTGGCCGGCACAGATACGAGGAGCTGAATAGCCTCTTTCTGTGCCGTACTTTTTCTATGGTTCTAAGCCAAACATAGGCAAATACACAGTCGTCGCAGCTGTTTCTGTTACTTGAAGATAACTTTGGTGGATCTACACCATCCAGACTAAGTTGAGTAGAGTTGTGGGGATTCTGCAGACATGTGCCACTTTTACTGAAGATCATGCCCATGGAACTCAGGTTGGTTGTGCATTGCTGTCGGCTGGGTTCTGTGCAGAATCCACTATGAGAAAGAGCTTAAATTCTTTGTGAAGGCAGAGTTTTGAAAGACATTGTGAATAAGATTGATGACATATATGCCAAGCCAATTCGTAAGATCTATCTTAGTTGTACCTGCCATTTAATGTGTAATTTATAGTTTGTAATCAACTGCAAATTGCCTGTTAATTCATGTTCATCTTACATTGTTTCTGAGTTCCTATACTATAGGTGGTTGTCTAAGTTAGCATTTAGTGTTTGCTTTATTTGACTCTTGTATAGTAAAAATTCTTCTGTTTTAAACCATAGAATCTTGTGGCTTCATTCTTTCAGTAAATAACTGGGATTTCAGATTTCTTCTTTAAAAAAAATGTTACAGGTCTTGACTGAGATCCTAACATTATAAGTTGTTATAGTTTGGATAGTGTTTTGAAAACACATCCCTTCAATGATGACTCTTCATCTTCTAGGGGGGAGGTGCTACAAATGTGAGGTTTTATAAATTGGTTATGATTCTGGACAGTGTCTTTAATTTAGGGTATTCAATTTAGAGAAATGAAGAGAGTCACGTGATATGTTCTGAATTCTGTTGACAGCAAACCTGGGTGGTAAAAATTAAAGAAAGGTCCAGATTGTTTTACTGGGAAGAAGGTGCAAGGTACTCATGCCTATAAACAATGACCTGTGCTGACAGTGAATAGACTGTTAGGGACAAATTTTTGTAGAGTTGGAATGGCTATTCAAAAATGGCAGGTGAGACACAATTCTGGGATTCCCGCTCCCATTCCCAGCACCTCCAATTTTTGCTGGCATGGAATAAGGGTGCTAGTAATGAGTCCACACTTTGCACTGGGCAGCTCCATTGCAAATTTTATGCGGTTGGGCCAGCATCTGGATGATTTGTGATTCGCAGCCCCTCAGTGGAGTTGTGAACCATGGTCAGGACTCTATTATTTTGAAAGATAAGCTCAAAAGGTCTTATCTATGCCCCCATGTCATCCCCATGCTAATTCATGACCCCCCTACCCACCCCTCATGATCCCTCATAACTTCCAAGCCAACTCAAGACCCTTCCATGCCCATTCACCCAGTATATGTTAAACACAAAAGCAATGAACCATGAAGTAACAATGGCATGCATGGAACAGCTGAGAACCCAGTCTCATGAAATGATTTTCCCAGCAGGATGATCCCACTCCAAAAACACTCAAGTTTGACACAATCCAGAGCAAAACAGCTTGATTGGCACCCCATCCACCGCCTTAAACATTCACCCTCTCCAACACAGATGCACAGTGACAGCAGTGTGTACCATCCACAAGGTGCACTGCAGCACCTACCAAGGATCCTTCGAAAGCACCTTCCAAACCCTCCACCTCTACCACCTAGAAGGACAAGGGCAGCAGATGCACGGGAACACCACCACCTGTAAGTTACCCTCCAAGTCACTCACAATCCTGACTTGGATATATATTGCTGTTCCTTCACTATCGCTGAGTCAATATCCTAGAACTCCTTTCCTAACAAAACTGTGGGTGTACCTACACCACAGGGACTGCGGTGGTTCAAGAAGGCAACTCACCACCAGCTTCTCAAGGGCAAATAAGGATGGACAACAAAAACTGGCCTTGCCAGTAACACTCACATCCCATGAAAGAATATAAAAAAGGTTAGGTCATTTCCACATCCTGCGGGTGAAGCTTTTAGGAACTGTCAGGATTGATTGATAAAGACATCACTGAGAGGCTATAAAACATTTAGAAGGGGGAAGGGACATTATGGTGGACATGGAAATCAATAACATAAGGAGAAGTGTTGAGATATTGCAACCGGAGATTCAGGAGCTCGGTAGAAATTTAAAGAGCATGGCCTCAAGGGTAGTAATTTCTGGATTACTCCCAATGTCATGTGCTAGTGAATCTGGAGCAGTCAGACAAGACAGGTTAACATATAGCCTGCAAAAGGGAGGACTTCAGATTCTTGGATATTGGAACCAATTCTAGGCATGAGGGACCTGTTCAGGATGGACGACTTTCACCTCAACAGAGTGGGAGCGAAGTCCTCACAGGAAGTTTAAATTGGTGAAGGTTTACACTAATTGGGCTGGGAATGGGTGGGCACCAGGATGAAGCATTAGAGATGGAAACAATCTCCAAATCCTAACCACTTGCTGCATCTGTCCAAAATGTATTGGGAGAGAGAACTTGCATCAGAGTAAAAAGTATTTCAGATTTGGGAGGAGTCATACTGGGAGAAAATATGATAGTCTGAGATAGGTTTGAAGTGAATGTACGTGAATGCACTGAAGTGTGGTAAGTAAGCTTGGTGATCTACAGTTACAAGTCACCATATAGCGCTTATGGTATAATGCCAATAACAGGGATCTGGCTCCAAAGAGGGGGATTGGGATTATTAATATTCCTGGGTACAAGATATTCAGGAATTATAGGTAAGGAGAAAAAGGAGGGGATAATCATTGATCTATTAAACTATTGTAGCACTGCAGAGGAATGATATAGTTGAGAAGTCAAAGACAGAATCTGTTTCAGTAGAATTGAGGAATATTAGAGAAGTTATTCCTGGTACTGAGTGTATACTATAGCCTACCAACTAGTGGGGAGGAGAGAGAGGAGTAAATATTCAGGCAAGTTGTTTCCAAGGTTGGCAGTCCTCAAAGTAGAAAAGTTACCTGGTGCTGATGGTCCTGTTGATGATGATCAGGTCAGTGAGGGAAATAAGGATGGAAATTGTGGAGGAACTGGCCATAATCTTCCAATCCTCCTTAGATATGAAATCATGGACACAGAATCATAGAGTTGTTATGGCACAGTAGGAGGCCATTCAGCCTGTCATGCCCATGCTGGCTATCTACAAGAGCAACCCACCTAGACCCAATTCCTTTTCCCTGTAGGCTTGCAAATATTTTTCTCTTCAGATAGTTGTCCAGTTGTCTTTAAAAAGCCATGATTGAATCTGCCTTATTCTCACACTCTCAGCATGTGCATTCCAAATCCTAACCACTTGTTTTTCCTTATGCCGCCTTTGCTTCTTTAGCCAATTATCTTAAATCTGTGTCCTCTGGTTCTCGATCCTTCGATCAATGGGAACAGTTTCTCCCTATCTACTCTGTCCAAACATCTCATGATTTTGAACCCCTCTATCAAATCTCCTCTCAACCTTCTCCAAGGACAACAGGCCCAGCTTTTCCAATTTATCCAGACAACTGAAATTCCTCATTCCTGGAACCATTCAAGTGAATCTTTTCTGCACTCTCTCCAATGCCTTCACATCTTTCCTGAAGTATGATTTCCAGAACAGGACATAACTCCAGTTGAGGCCAAAGCTGTATTTCATACGAGCTTATCATAACTGCCTTATTCTTTTACTCTATGTTCCTATTGATAAAGCCTAGGATACTAAATGCTTTATTAACCACTCTCTCAGCTTGTTCTGATTTGTGCACCTCTACATCAAAGTCACCCTGCTCTTGCAACATCTTGTATTGTCTCTCATCACTCTTTCTACCAAAGTGCAACAGATTTCATCTGCCATGTGTCCACCCATTCCACCAGGATGTCTATGTCCTCTTGATATCCTCGTCACAGTGCACAATGCTTCCAAGGTTTCTGTCATCTGCAAATTTTGAAACTGTGCCCTGTACACCCAAATCTAAGTCATTAACATAGGCCAAGAAAAGCAGGAGTCCTAATACCAACCCCTGGGGAACACTACCAAATACCTTTCTCCAGTCTGAAAAACTGTTCACCGCTACTCTCTGTCTCCTACATTCATACAGTATTGTATCCATGTTGCTCCTGTCTCTTTTATTTCTTGGCCTTCAACTTTGCTGACAAGCAAAGCTTGTCCAAAACTACCATTTCTAAGCATCTTCCCTCCACATCCTCAAACCCCCACAGTCCCCCAACCCTGAACAACTCACTTATTCATCCTTCCCAAGTACCACAAACAGGACTGGCCTGGTAAACCCACTGGTTCAGTCTCTCCCTGCGCCACTGAGGGTATCTTCCTTTTTCAACTCTCTTTTAATCCCCTTGTCCAGTTCTCTTCCCATGCCCTCTGGCACTTGAACAGTCTTCAGTTTCCTAGCCCTAACCCCCTCCTCTTGATTATGGACATCCAATCCCTCTATACCTCCATCCCCAGAAGAAAAGTCTGAGGGCTCGCCACTTCTTCCTTGAACAGAGACTGACTGACCAGTCCCCATCTACCACCACCCTGCCCCGCCTGGCTGAACTTGTTCACTCTTTAAACAACTTCTTTAACTTCACTCACTCGCTCCAAATAAAAGTTGTTATGGGTACCTGCACGGGTCCTAGCTATGCCTGGTCTTTTGAAGGCTATGTTGGAACAAGGAACATTTCTTGTTCCAGTCCTATTCAGGCCCGTCCCACGCTCTTTTTCTGGTACACTGATGACTGTATCTGTGTTGTTTCCTGTTCTCGGCCTGAACTAGAAAATTTTGTCAACTTTGCTTTCAATTTCCACTCATCCCTCAGTTTCACAAGTTTACCTCCGGCTCCCTTGACTTCTCTGTCTCCATTTCTGGGAATAGGCCATAAATCAATATTCATTATAAGCCCACTGACTCTCACAGCTACCTCCACTACACTTCCTGACAATTGATTCCCCTAAGAATTCTATTCCATTCTCCCAGTTTCTCCATTGCATGTACACTGATGATGCAACCTCCACACTAGTCTTTCTGAGCTGTCTTTCTTTTTCTCCAACCTAGGAACCAGCCCCCCCCCCAAAAAAAATGTGGTTGACATGGCCTCCAACCATGTCCAACCCCTTTCCCGTACTCCTGCTCTCACCCCTTCCCCTCCTCCCAGAACCCCTTCCATCCCACCAGTCTCTGTATTCAACAGATCATTCTCCATCATCTCCGCCGCCTCCAGTGTGATGCCACAACTATACACATTTTCCCCTCCCCTTTCAGCATTCCAAAGGGACAGTTCTCCCTGATACCCTGGTCCACTCCTCAATGGCCCCCAACACCCTGCCCCTTTCCCAAGGCAGCTCCCCATTGCAACAGTGGGAGGTGTAACACCTGGTCCTTTACCTCCTCTCTCCTCACCATCCAAGGCCCCGAACGTTCCTTCCAGGTGAAACAGTGATTTACTTATATGTCTTTCAATCTAGTCTGTTATGCTTTGCTCACAATATGGTCTCCTCTACATTGGAGACCCCAAACGCAGACCGGGTGACTGTTTTGCAGAACATTGTCGCTCAGTCCGCAAATGTGACCCTCGCTTCCGATGGCTTGTCATTTTAATTCAGCACCCTGATCCCACCATGACCTCTCGGTTCCAGTAAAACACAGCGTAAGCTCGAGGAAGAGCGCCTCATTTTCCCATTAGCATTTTACAGCCGATTTCGGATTGTGATCTCGGCCCTCATTTTGTTTCCCTTCTACTTGTGAGTTTTATTGACCTGTTTACTCTTTCTGTTTTCAGGTGGCAGCTGTTCATCATCCTGCCATTCACACCTCCTCTAGGCTCATCTTCTGTTTCCTTTTGGCTCAGCGCCACCACCTCTTTTCTCATTTAGTCTCTCCTCTCTCCCACCCTAACATGGATTTTCCCTTTTGATCTTTTTCACCTCCTCTCAATTTACTTGTTTCCATTCCTATTATATATTTTTAACTTTTCCCAGTTCTAATAAATGGACTTGAAACATTGCCCACTCTTTCTCTTTGACCTGCGAAGTCTTTCCAGAATGTTCTCTTTATTCCCCGAGCTGCCGGGAGAGGGCGCCCCACCCTCCCGTGGGCGGGGCCTGCATTAAAGCCGTTGATGATAGAGCAGGGAGGCAACCAATAGAAGACCGCGATGGGCGGACTTAGCGTCAGATGATTGGGTCTGCGACGCTGAGGCCCGCCTCCACGAGGGACAGTGAGCCAATGAGAATGGCGGGTTTGCTGGGGCGCGGGGCCCGTGTTCCCCCCGGGGCCGTCAGCCAATGAGAATGGCGGAATTGTGGGAGCCGGGCTTCAGCCCATGAGAATAGAGGATGTGGGGAGATGGAGTTTCCCTGAAACTGTCAGCCAATAAAAATGGCAGATTTGGAGGGAGGTGCGGTTTCTCCCGGTGGTAGCCAATGAGAATGGATGGCCTTGCGGTGGGGCGGGACATCCACGGGGCTGTCCCCATTTAGAAGGAGGCGAGGTTTTCCCCGGGGCTAACCGCCAATGAGCATTGGGGATTTTCGGGTGGGCGGGGTTTCCAGGGCCTGTCAGCCAATGAGAATGGCGGAGTAGAAGGGGCGGGGTTTTCCTGGCGGCAGCAGGGGGAAGATGGCGGCTGTGAACGGCCTGTCGGGTCCTGAATTGCTGGAGGACGCGGCCTATGCTCGGGCCTTACTCCGCGAGCTCAAATCCTTCTATGACGCCCGGTTGCTGGTGGATGTGACCCTGGAGGTGGAGAGCGGTAGCCGCTTCCTGTGCAACCGCAATGTCCTGGCTGCTGCCAGCCCTTACTTCAGGAGCATGTTCACAGGAGGTCTGTTTGAGAGTAAACAGCAGCGAATCACCATCCATGAGGTGGACTCAGACTCCATGGCCTTGATCATTGATTACTGCTATACCGGCCGGGTCACCGTCTCTGAGGCCAGTGTCCAGAAACTCTATGTTGCTGCCAATATGCTGCAGCTCGAGTATGTTCGGCAGGCGTGCGCCGCCTTCATGGCCCGGAGATTGGATCTGTACAACTGTACCGGCCTCTTCAAGGTGAGGGGGTGGATGGGGGGCTGAGGGGGAGTTTGGAATGGGGGCGGGGGTTTTGGAAAGGGGGAGGGGGCGTGGAGGGTTTTGGAAAGGGGGAGGGGGCGTGGGGGGTTTTGGAAAGGGGGAGGGGGCGTGGGGGGTTTTGGAAAGGGGGAGGGGGCGTGGGGGGTTTTGGAAAGGGGGAGGGGGCGTGGGGGGTTTTGGAAAGGGGGAGGGGGCGTGGGGGGTTTTGGAAAGGGGGAGGGGGCGTGGGGGGTTTTGGAAAGGGGGAGGGGTGCGGGGGGGTGTTTGGAATGGGGAAGGGTGGAAATCGGTGTTGTGGGGGGCTGAGGGTGTTAGGAATGGTGGGGCGAGGGGGGTTGGAGTGGAGGTTTTGGAATGGAGGTTGGAGGGTTTGGAATGGGGGAATGTGTTTTGGAGTGGGGCGTTGAGGGGTTTGCAATGGGGGGGTTGAGGGGAGGGGTTTGGAATGTGGAGGGGGGAGATTGGAATGGGGGCGTGGAGGGGGGAGATTGGAATGGGGGCGTGGAGGGGGGAGATTGGAATGGGGGCGTGGAGGGGGGAGATTGGAATGGGGGCGTGGAGGGGGGAGATTGGAATGGGGGCGTGGAGGGGGGAGATTGGAATGGGGGCGTGGAGGGGGGAGATTGGAATGGGGGCGTGGAGGGGGGAGATTGGAATGGGGGCGTGGAGGGGGGAGATTGGAATGGGGGCGTGGAGGGGGGAGATTGGAATGGGGGCGTGGAGGGGGGAGATTGGAATGGGGGCGTGGAGGGGGAGATTGGAATGGGGGCGTGGAGGGGGGAGATTGGAATGGGGGCGTGGAGGGGGAGATTGGAATGGGGGCGTGGAGGGGGGAGATTGGAATGGGGGCGTGGAGGGGGGAGATTGGAATGGGGGCGTGGAGGGGGGAGATTGGAATGGGGGCGTGGAGGGGGGAGATTGGAATGGGGGCGTGGAGGGGGGAGATTGGAATGGGGGCGTGGAGGGGGGAGATTGGAATGGGGGCGTGGAGGGGGGAGATTGGAATGGGGGCGTGGAGGGGGGAGATTGGAATGGGGGCGTGGAGGGGGGAGATTGGAATGGGGGCGTGGAGGGGGGAGATTGGAATGGGGGCGTGGAGGGGGGAGATTGGAATGGGGGCGTGGAGGGGGGAGATTGGAATGGGGGCGTGGAGGGGGAGATTGGAATGGGGGCGTGGAGGGGGGAGATTGGAATGGGGGCGTGGAGGGGGGAGATTGGAATGGGGGCGTGGAGGGGGGAGATTGGAATGGGGGCGTGGAGGGGGGAGATTGGAATGGGGGCGTGGAGGGGGGAGATTGGAATGGGGGCGTGGAGGGGGGAGATTGGAATGGGGGCGTGGAGGGGGGAGATTGGAATGGGGGGCATAGGGGGGCTTTGGCATGGGGCTGGAGATTGTGGGAGTGGGGGTTGTGTGGGGGTGGGCAGTTTGGAGTGGGGGTTGTGGGGGGAGCAGTTTGGAGTGGGGGTTGTGGGGGGGGCAGTTTGGAGTGGGGGTTGTGGGGGGAGCAGTTTGGAGTGGGGGTTGTGGGGTGGGCAGTTTGGAGTGGGGGTTGTGGGGGGAGCAGTTTGGAGTGGGGGTTGTGGGGGGGGCAGTTTGGAGTGGGGGTTGTGGGGGGAGCAGTTTGGAGTGGGGGTTGTGGGGGGGGCCAGTTTGGAGTGGGGGTTGTGGGGGGGAGAGGGAGTTTGGATTGTGTTTGGAGTGGGAGGAGCCATGGGCCGGGGGAGTTTGGAATGGGGGCTGGGGGATTTTGGAATGGGGGGCCCGGGGGGCGGGAGAGTTTGGAATGGGGGGGCCAGGGTCGGGGGAGTTTGGAATGGGGTGGTGGGGGGGGCGAGGGAGTTTGGAATGGGTGCGGGCGCCGAGGGTGTTTGGAGTAGGGGGAGCCATGAGCCGGGGGTGTTTGGAATGGGGGGGGGGGGGCGGGGGAGTTTGGAATGGGGGGGCGGGGGAGTTTGGAATGGGGGGGTGGCAGGGGATTTTGGAATGGGGGGGCGGGGGAATTTGGAATGGGAGGGCCGGGGTCTGGGGAGTTTGGAATGGGGGAGCCGGGGGTTGGCGAGGGAGTTTAGAATGGGGGTGCGGGGGAGAGCGAGGGAGTTCGGAATGGGGGGGCCGCCTCTCCATTCCAAACTCCACTGCCCCCCCCTCCCCCCCTCCCACCACCACCACCAAATTCCAAACTACCCCCTGGCCCACCCCATTCCAAGGGTTGGGGTGTGTGTTCGGAATGGGAGGAGGGGGGCTGGGGGTGTGTGGGAAATGGGGGGACAGGGGATGTGTTCAGAATGGGGGTTGTTCAGAGAGGGGGATGGGGGGTGTTCGGAATGGGGGAAGGTGGGCTGGGGGGTTTGGAATGGGGGTTGGTGTGGGGGTTTTGGGATTGGGGGGTGGGGGTTTTGGGATTGGGGGGTGAGGGTTTTGGGATTATGGGGTGGGGGTTTTTGGAATGAGGGTGTGTGAGGGTTTGGAATGGGGGGTTGGGGGGTTTGGAGTGGGGGTTGAGGGGGTTTGGAATGGGAAGGGTGATGGGAGGGTTTGGAATGTGGGGGTGGAGTTTGAATGGAGGGGTGGGGGGGCGAGTTTGGTATGGGAGATGGGTGAGATTGGAGTGGGGGTAGTGGGCCTGGGGGTTGTGGAAATGGGGGGTGGGGGAGTTTGGAATGCAGGGGAGATTGGAATGCAGGGGCTGGGGGGTTGAGGGAGTTTGGAATGGGGGAGTTGGGTGGTTTGGAATAGGAGGTGGGGGTGTTTGGGGTGGGATTTGGAATGGGGGTGGGGGTGTTTGGAATGAACGGCCATGAGGGGGTGGGGAAGTTTGGAATTAGCGGGTATGGAACGGGGATGTGGAATGGGTGGTGGGGTGGGGAGTTTAACCTGGGGTGGGGGTGTTGGGAATGGGTGGGTGGGGTGGGGGTGTTTGCAAGTGGGGGAGTTTGGAAGTGGGGTGTTTGGGAACGGGGGGTGGAGAATGGGGTGGAGGGTGGTTTCAGAATGGGTGTGGGGGGTAGTTTGGAGTGGGCAGGTGGAGGGGGTATGGATTGGGAAGGCGTGGAGGAGTGGGCATGTAGTATGCGGGGCCAGGGGGGATGAGGAATGGGAGGGGTGTGGAATGGGGGTGGGGGAGTTTGGAATTGGGGGGGAGATTGGAATGCGGGGCTGGGGGGTTGAGGGAGGGTGGACGTGGAATTGGGGTTGGAGGGTGATTGTGGAATGTGAAGGTGTGGGGGGGTTTCGAATGGGAAGGTGTTGAGTGAGGGTGACGGAGGGGGTGTGTGGAATGCGGGGCAGAGGGGGTGTGTTGAGTGTGGGGGCAGACAGCGGGTGAGGAATGGGGGGCTGGAATGGAGAGATATGGTGTGGAATGGTGGGTGTGGTTTGGAATGACGGGGGCAGAGGGGGTATGTGGAATGTTTGGGGGTGCAAGGGAGGGGGGTGGAATGGAGGGGTCAAGGTGGTGGGGAGGGAGAGGGGAGAGTGTGGGTGCAGCTGAATGATGAGGGGGAGGGTGAATGGTGTGAGGAGGCTGTGAATGGGGAGGGGTCAGGATTAAGGAGGGGAGGGCAATAGTAGAGAGTGAAGGGTGAATGGGATTTGTGGAAGGCTTGGGGGAGGGTGGAGGGGCCGGGATTGGGTGTTGAGAGGTGATGTTCGTGGCTGGGGCTGTAAGACATGGAGAGGAATCCGGGGGAGGGGTGGCAGTGATGGCTTTGAAGGAAGAGATGGTTGGGTGAGTTTGAGAGGGTTAGGGATGTGCAGTAGGGGAGGGGCTTAGTGTGATAGGGGATAGAAAACTGGACAGCAGCAGGGAAGCTAAAGACGGAAGTAGAGGGGAGACATTGAGCTGGGAGGTTACATTTGAGGAAAGACTAAACAGGCTAGGGGTAACTTAGGGACCAATAGTATTAAATGGTCACAAGTAAATCTGTTTGTGAAACCCCTCCACCCGAGTAAGAATGTGGGGAACTCATTAGCGTACAAACATTTTTAAAAAGCAGCAAATAGGGTCAAAGGGGAGAAAAAAGCAAAATTATTGGCTCTTTACTTAAATGCACATAATATTCGGAACAAAATAAATGAATTAATGGCTCAAATGGATGGCGGTTGGGGGGTTCATTGGAGACCATAACGGAGACATGGCTACAAGGAGATCAAAGCTGGGAGCTAAATATTCAGAGGTATGAGACTTTTCAAAAGGACAGGTAGGAAGGTAAGGGTGGTGGGGTAGCTTTGTTAGTATGAGATGGAATAAGTACGATAGCAAGAAATGATCTTGGAGGGGAAGATGTAGAGGTAAGAAGTAACAAGGGGAAGACGACACTGGTGGGAGTAGTCTATAGGCCCCCTATCTGCAGCCTTACTGTAGGACAGAGAATAAATCAGGAGATAATGAGAGCATGCAAAAAAAAAGGCAGCACATTAATCATGGGTAACTTTAATCTTCATGTAGATTTGGAAAATCAAATTGGCAGTGGTAGCCATGAGCAAGCATTCAGAGTATGTTTGGGGTACCTACATAGATAGTGGGTGCACTGGTAGTAATCTTCCAAGAATCCTTAGGTTCTGGAAAAGTCCCAGAAGATTGGAAAACTGCCAATGTAACGCCTTTATTCAAAAAGGGAGGGAGACAAAAAACAGGTAACTAGGCTAGCTAGCTTAACATCTGTCATTGGGAAAATGTTAGAAGTTGAGTAAGGGGGCAAAAACTTGATTTTTAATCAGTAATGGGATCAAGGGTTAAGGAGAAAAGACGGAAAAGTGGAGTTGAGGGTTATCAGATCAACCGTGGTCTCATTTAGTGGTGGAGCAGACTTGATGGGCCGAATGGCCTACTTCTGCTCCTGCGTCTTAGGTCATTACCACAGGGAATAGCTGAGGTGACTACTGTAAATGCATTTAAGGAGGAGCTGGATAAAGACATGACAGAGAAGGAATGGAAGAGTGTGTTGATAGGAAGAGATGAAGGTAGTGGTGTGTGTTTTGCACAAACATCAGCATTGACATCACTTCTCTTGATATGAGTCTGTTGTAGATAGATTGTTCATCATGACTAATCAACACCTTCAAGATCATTGGGCATTATCAAGATGGTGGGACGGGGAGGCAGATTGATCACAAACTTTCCCATTAGCAATCCCTATGTATTAAAAAATGTATTTTTTTAAACTTCTTATTGATTGTTCGGCTTTTATATCTTTTGAATCTTTCGGTCCACCCAAGCTTACTATGCCCTGCTCGCTATTTAAAGAGGAGAAGGGAGAACTGACCAACATTCATCCAACAACCAACCCCACCAAAGTAGATTATTCCATTCACTGTGGAACCTCACTGTGTGCAAATGACAGCTGGACCTGCCTATGTGACAGCAGCAACCACATTTCAAAAAGTACTCGATTAGCTGGAGGCACTTTGGGACATCTTGAGACTTTGAAAGATACTTATCAAATTGTAAAACTGCATGCAATTACTTGCATGCAGAGATGCTTGTCAGCCCTGTAACTGTGCTGTTGCCTTAGTTTGCAGATGCCTTCGACAATGTGGAGCTAAAAGAGAAGGCGCTTGCTTTCATCGCACGCAACTTGCAACATTTGTGCAGAACAGAGGAATTGTGCGAGCTTTCGCCTGAGCAAATGAAAGAAATCCTGAAGCTGGACACATTGGATGTTGACAGTGAGAGGAAGGTCTGCATGGTTGCAATTCAGTGGGTTAAAGCAAATATTGGTGAACGTGCTGCACACGCACTGGATGTACTGAAGTGTGTCCGCTGGCATCATTTCATCGAGAAGGACAGAATGTACATCGATGCTCTTAAATCTCAGCCCTTTGTCAAAAACAAGCCTCTTGGCTCTATTGTAGATGACCTTTTTGCATCCCATGGTGTTGATGTGCCTGCAGCTCTTCAAAACACTACAAAGAGGATCGGATTTAGCGCTAAGGAAATGGTTATATTCTTTGGCCATCGAAAGGAACCTTTTCTCTGTTACGATCCATATTCTGGCGACATTTATACAATGGCTTCACCCTTGACTAGTCCTGCTCTTACCAAGTCCATCAGTTCACTTGCTGTCTGTGTTTCACCAGACAATGATGTGTTCTTGGCAGCACAGCCAACCAAACAGCTTTGGGTCTATAATGCAGTTCAGAACAGCTGGCAACAACTTGCTGAGCGGCTGCTGGCAAGAGAGAGGATGGATATTGCCTATCTGAATGGATATATTTACATTCTAGGCGGTCGAGATCCATCTACAGGCCTGAAAATTAAGGAGGTTGAGTGTTACAGTATTCAGAGAAACCAGTGGATTTTTGTGACACCCCTGCCTCATGCGTTGCATTTATTTGAGCTAATTACAGTCGGAGATTGCTTATATGCTGTTAATAATAAGAGGATGCTGTGCTATGTGCCAGAGAGGAATCAGTGGCTGAACTGTGCCTCCTTAAAACGGAGTGAGTTCCAGGAAGCTTGTGTTTTCAACGATGAAATCTATTGCATTTGTGACATTCCTGTCATAAAGGTTTACAACCCTTCGAAGGGTGAGTGGCGAAGGATTAATGATATCCCGATCGATGGCAACATCCATAACTTTCAGATTGTTTGCCATGGGAACAAACTGCTTCTCATAACCACCACAGTTCCACAATGGAAGAAGAACAGGGTGACCGTTCATCAGTATGATGTAAATGGGGATCAGTGGGTCAACATTGGTACAATGTTGGGATTGCTGCACTATGATAGTGACTTCATATGCCTTTCAGCACGGCTGTATCCTTCGTGCTTGGAGCCAGGCCAGAGTTTCATTAGTGAGGAGGATGATGTCCGCAGCGAATCGAGTGCAGACTGGGATTTTGAAGGCTCGAGTGATATTGACTCTGAGTCAGGGAGCTCAAGTTCATTTTCGGATGATGACTGGCAGCCACCAGAAGGACTGAGAGTTGAAAGAATACAGCAAAATGGCCACGTGGTCCCGCCAGACAACAGAGCACCTCATATCAATGGCCAGATTGGGAACTAACTGGCTCCATTTTAAACGATCGTTTAATGAGACAAATCAAAAATCCTAAAAATAACTAGTATTTTTTTCTGATTGTTGCAAATATGGTAGTTTTTGGACAAATAACAGACAGTTATATTTTGCAGTACATGTTAGTGTCTTTGGAGGAACTGAAAAAATAAAAATTGCATTGAAATTATTTTTTTTCCCTTATTGGCAGGTGTGCCATGAATTTGTTTTGCTTTCTGTTTGATCCTTTTCCAAGTAGCCCACATTTTTATTTAAAGAAATGATTAAGGTAGTTTAAATAGATTGAGTTCCCCTTCGTAACAGTGGAGACCTGAGTGTTAGGTGTGCAGTATAATAGCAAAGAGACCTATGTATGATACTTCATGAAATCTCAAATCTTATACAATTAAAGCACTCGGAAGATGTCTTGCAGTTTGGATGCTGCTGAATTCATGAATTGCTGGTAATGTAAATCAAATGGCTGAGTTGAAGAGACACAGTGACATTGGCTTCGTACAAGCCTACAGGAGGGACTGGCTCTAGTTTATTGGCGGGGCGCCCTCTACTTTCAAGAGTAAGAAGGAACCCAGAGTTCTATCCTGCCACCTTTTAATGAGGTTAAAGTAACTTCAGTTCATGGCACTGCAAATTGCAAGTAAGCAGACTTATTGGGTTAAGTAGTCATGTTTCACATTTCCTGATATAATCCAATTACACTCCATGTGAATTCTTCTATAAAGCTGGCCGTTTAAAAACTTTGGTAATGTTTGAGAAACTTAACAACTTGTTGAAAATCTTTTGTGTATTTTTATATAAACTTATAATCCATTTTGTTTTGTTTCACTGCAAGTAACAATGTAGATGATGACCAGTGATAGTGCTGTTTCTCTTCAGCCTGACTGCATATAGTACAACATCTAAAGTAAAGATCTACGTCAGGAAATATGTGTAAATGTAAAACTTTTGAGCACAGAACAAGGCTACTTGGTCTGTTGTGTCGCTGCTGGTTTTTTACAAGGGCATTTCAGAAATAATCCCACTGCTCATGCTGACTCCCATAGCTCTACATTGTCCTCTGCAATATTTATCCTGAACAGATGGATCTGCCTCAACCTCTTTTATAGTTTTCTTTTTTGTTAAGCAAAGGTATTGAGGATTGGAGCTCTTGTGGCACAGTGGGTAGCGTCCCTGCATCTGAGCCAGAATCCCCAGGCTCAAGTCCCACTCCAGGACTTGATGGCCACAGAAGGTGTCTGCATAATGTGGCCAAGCAGGTTGATTATCAGCCTGTAAATCCTTCTAATACGCCTGATGGCAGTTAGTAAGAGTGGGAGAGTTTCCTGGTCAGTCATATTGCAGAAGGCAATAGCAAACCCCTCCATTATTTCGCCAGGTATAATCATGGACCAATCCAATGGAAGTCCACGGTTGCCTGAAGGAGGAAGAGGATTAGGAAATGAAGGTGGGTGGAGATGAGTTACAGATCAGACCTGATCTAGTGGAATGACAGTATTTGTCGGGGGTGAATGGCTAAATCCTGTTCCTTTCTAAAGCTTTTTATGTGTAATTAAATTTCAGCTAACCTCTGACCATTTTAAAAGTTAATGAAACTGATGGATGCAGACTAGAATAAATGCCTGCAATACATCAGGTTAGAAGGATCCAAATTGGGATGAGGAGTAGCTGGACACCTTTTAAAATAAAAATCCAATCTGCAGTATCTGTTTTAGAATTATCTCTCTTCTATTAGCTCCCTGTGTGACATCATGCTGTCAGAGGCTGGTCGTTCAACACTTGGGCTTCTTCAGTCACTTTATTCTGTGACATTGAAAGAGCTTCGGAAATTGTGTGTGCAATTGAAACCTATAGATATTAAATGATATCTTCCCGTATTTTTAAAATCACTGAACTGGCTTTCTAAGTCCATACTATTGTTTTAAGAAAGAAAATTGAATTATATGGTCATTTAAACAGTTGAATTACTGTATTGACCTGTTGAATTCAATGTCATTCATTGTACCTTGAGATCCAAAGTTAGACAAATGGAATATATGGCATTTCAAATGGGACTTTTTAAATGTTTTTATTCCTTTTTTCAAATTAATGCTTATATAAGTAGCTTAGAACTACAGTAGACAAAAGGAAGCATTGAAATGAACTCTCATCTGCCCCAACTTAAGCTTTTAAATGGAAGTATTGGACACTGGGTGGGTTTAAAGAAGTATTTTCTATTTATTTACCTGAAAGTACATACAAGCAGAAGAGTTATAATTTATTCCAAGGGATAACTTTCTGTGCACCTGATCCTACCTGTCAGTGTTTTGTATAATTGGGTTTAAAAGAAAGTGTTTTGACTTTCAACTATCAGTAAATAAACTAAACTTAGTGAACTTATTTAAAGCCCTTTTTCCTGAAATAGGCCTCCCTCTCTCCAAGGTATAAAAGATATTTTGTTTTGTTTACAAAACCCTCACTAACTCTCCCAGCTTTCAAAGGGTGGTTTCATAGCTTGAGTGCAAATATGGATCAATAGAAATCGGCAGCAATACAGAACATGTGGATTGTTTAAAATTCAGTTTAGGGAGCAAATGCAAGGCATGGCACATCATTTGGTATTTTGTAAGGTGGCCTGTTATGTGATAGACAACTAGCCCATAACCCATGGACAATTTTGCTTATCTGTAATATCGCTACTTTTAATAAAGACTATCTTTTGTGCTTGTCCAAGTATTGAGAAATTCATTACTTGGGATGTTCTCAGTATCAAATTGTGCCAGTCTTAAATGGGCATTTGCTGCTTTATGCATTTGATTTGTTTGCAAGCATTAATATTAGTCCAATGCGTTATTGTATAATTATCTTTGGTGATGGAAGAGATGTGCTACCTTCCATCCCCAAACACTATCAGAAATTTACCCTGCACTTCTGAAAATGGAGGTTAGAAAATGAAATAGACTGGCCATTATTTGATTCCAAGATTATTGTATTTGTCTAAAACTTATGGTGTGGCAGCTAGCCACTAATGTCGGGTGGGGGGGGGGGGGGGGGGGGGGGGGGGGGGGGGGGGGGGGGGGGGGGGGGGGAGGTGGGGGGGGGTGGAATTTGGCACAAAATTTGATGAATTCTGTGTCTCGGGGATTGCTGGGGATTTAAAAAAAAAGACAACTTGAGTTTGAAAAGGAGCTTAATTGTGTTAGTTTGAAGACTTAGTTGACTTTGATCCATGCAGATTGAGTCATTGCAGTAAGAAAATGGCCAATAGAATGGAAGCTTTAAGTAGCAAGCATCTTTTGTTACCAAACTTTGCAGGTTGTTCTACTTTTCCAGCAATTGTTTTTCTGTGGTGTTACCAGGCAATCTCCAACAATTCCACTTAATAGTTATTTTAAATCAAAAACCAGCACAATGGAAGTTGTCCTTATTTTCCCAATACTTCTGACCTCTTGTATCAGTATTCAATAAATTTACAACCTACATTTATATAGCACCTTACTTTAATGTATTAAAATGTCCAAAGGAGCATATCCTTTTAATTAAAAAACCTAGGTACCAGGCCTAAGCCAGCCATAACTAAGGTTGTAAAAGGTGAAATAGAAAATGACCTGGGTTTTCAAATGCTTGTTCAGATAATAAAGTTCCAATTCGTAGAGCCATAACAGGGCAGAAGGAGAACAGTTGACTGTGCTGGCTCTTTTAAAGAGCAAAGCCAATTAGTCCCACTCGCCTGCTTCTTTGCCATATCCCTACAAAATATTTCTCCTTCGAGTATTGATCCAGTTCCCTTTTCTTTTGAAGACTACTAGTGAATCTGTGATGAAATGGTAAAGTCCAACACCTCAAGATGTGTTTCTGTTGTCTTTCAAAGATGGTAAGGTATTTATTACAAACTCTCTGCCTGTGTATGGGGATTCTAATGGATCCTAATAAAGCTCATCTTAAATGTTTTTTATTGTTGATTTATTACTAGTTTTTCTCCCATATCTTGATGTTAGACTGGCATCGTGCAGTGCCGTTGCAGGGCTCAAATCCATCGGCAAGGAACTAGAAGCCAGGCTCTGATTCAGCAAAGCTGGCACTGAACACTTACCTTGAAATGCGAATGGCATAAGAGATTACTCCCATAGTGATCACAAAGGGTGGGAGGGGAGGGTGAATCAAGGAGTTTACTTCTAGTTTGGACACAGATTTAACTTCATTCTAGCCAGGCAGAGTCCTTCCCTTTCATTAGGTAATTTTCCATCGCAATGTTATATCTCTTACTTTGTCTACTTTGCCATGGGTTTGTTTTTACTTAAACAAGTGCAGTATATATAAATAGTCACTTAACTGGAGGTAGGCTGTATCACTTCTCTGCCACTTTGTATCTACAGTATATAAAATGTCCTTTCTTCGCAATCATAGTTCTGACTTCAATCATAACCTTTGTGGAAGTTAGCTTGCTAATTTCAATTTGCTTAAATATTAATTGGGGGGATATGATTTAAAAGGTGGGAAAAATGGACTTGAGATCCATTTGAACATATGAACTGAATGGTTGAACGGGCTTTAGTGGCTGAATAACACCATTACTTCTAGTGTACATCTTCGACAGAATCATAGTTTTTTAACAGCGAAGAAGGAGGCCATTTGGCCCACCTTGTCTGCCCCAGCTCTCCAAATGAGCAATTCACTTAGTGCCATTCTCCTACCTTCTCCCCATAACCCTGCATATTCTTCCTTTTCAGATTGTCAAGAAGATATAATAATTCTCAATGTTATTGGAATTTATTGTAAAATAGAGTAATAGTGGAATGTGTCTATATGTATGTGTGTGAGATTAGTCTGGGTGCTTTGATCTAAGAAGAGAGGTTAGGTTTGAAATGTTAATTAGGTAAACTTGGGGAAGTCTAGAAACATAGGTGTCAAGGGAGTATTTGCATTTTGAAATAAACCAAACTAGATTGTTTTCAAAAGAGGGGTGAAATGTATCACCTAGCCAGGTGAAGTTTAGAAACAGCGCATTTATTTTTCCCAAAGATTACTGATAAAACTTAGTGCTATGAGAACATTTTATTATCAGGGAGATAAAGTCTGAAGACATAGCGAAACAATGGGTATTTGCATTCTAAGAGAAAGAAATGTATAAAGAAGAGAAGACTTTGTAAGGGAAGACATTTTCAAGATCTTACACATGTGAAAAAGCCTTCATCTATGCCTCAAGCTACTGTCTTCAAAGTACTGAAGTTAAGAAAACTCACTTGGAATTCGACATATTCAGGGTATCATGTTTCTTTGCCGGGGTCTTTTAAAATCTGTGTGTCTTACTCTTGCCTTAATGAAAGTGTAATTGGGGGTTAGATTGATTAGGTGATTTAGAAGTTATAGTAATTTGTAGATCCACGTGTGTATTTAAAGTCATTTCACTTATTAATAAATGTTTAATTTAGTTTTATTAAAAAGCCATAAGACATGGTGGTCTTATTACTACTGAATTTGAGGCATGCTTATACAAACTGCAAACAAGTTGTGGCAGTTGTTTCAAATTTCCCTTTGGGATTTGAACAACTCAGCATTTACCATCGGCTGTGTCATAACAAAAATTGGGGACTCTTAGCAGGTTATATTTGAAATCTCTTGAATTTTTTTGAGTTTGTGAATCTTAAGGTTACGAGTATGAGAAGCACTTTGAATTCAGGAGTTGGTGTGAGGTTCTTTTGTAGTAGTGAGACTGCAAGATGGCTTTGGCAGTTGCTCAGACTTGTCTGGAAGTTGAAGTTACAACAAAAATGAAAAATGCTGGAAAAACTCAGCAGGTCCGATAGCATCTGTGGAGAGAAAGACAGTTAACGTTTCGAGTCCGTATGACTTCTTCAGAGCTTGAAGTTATAACTGGTTTATAAAAAATAAAGCTAAGTTAATGGAATTGGCAGATAAATTACAACTGGAGTTACTTGCAGGGGCTAAAAAGCAGATACTGAAGGTATAGCACTGCATTTAAAATTGTAAGACACCTGATACTGAGTTACAGCTGGAGGTAGTGAGATTTCAGTTAGAAATGAGGCTTGAATTTGAATAAGCAAAGAAAATGAGAAAACTTGAGCTAGAGGCAGAAGAAAAAGAAAAAGGAAGAGCACTTCAAGAGGAACAGGCAGAAAGGCAAGGGACAGAAAGAAAAGAAAGGGAATTAGAAATGCTGAAGTTAGAAAAGGAGGAAAGAAAAAAGGAGTTCCAGCTTAAAATGCAGGCAGTTAAAAAAGAGATTCTACTAGGTGAGGAAGGGCTATTTCCAGATCAGAACCCACTGGGGAGATTTTTAAATTTGTACACGCTCTTCCAAAGTTTGAGGAAAGTGACGTTGAAGCATTCTTTGTTTCATCTGAGAAAATAGTTAAGCAGATGAAGTGGACACAGGAAGACTGGATATTGTTGTTACAATCCAGGTTGGTGGGTAGAGCACATGAGGTTTATGCTTCACTGTCAGAAGAAATGTCAGTGAATTATGATGTGATTTAAAAAATGTTATTTTGAGCGCATATGAGTTGGATGCTGAGGCATACAGGCAGAAATTTAGGAATATGAGCAAACAGCCTTGGCAAACCCTTATATTGAGTTTGAAAGAGTAAAACAGTAATTTTGATCGGTGGATGTGGGCATTAAAAATAGAGACAACATATGCAGCTCTTAGAGAAGTAATTCTTTTGGAAGAATTTAAAGATTTGATTCCTTCAGCAGTGAGAACTCTTGGAGGAACAGAGTTGAATCTGTAAGCAAACAGCAGAGATGGCTGATGATTGAGTTAGTTCATAGAGCCAAACCTTTTACCTGTCACTCTTTTAGATTAGAAAAGGATAAAAGTGGGAAGGTGAAAGGAAGGTGGGTAGTCAGGGAAGAGGAGTAGGTGAAATTTCGCAGCAAGTTTTTTTTCTCAATTTTTAAAAAGAAAAAGAAAGGTGCTGAGGGTAGAAGTGACATTCGAAAATTGAGGTTTTTTCCTTGTGATAAAGTTGGACACGAAGTCAGTGTGCTGGAAATTGCAGGGAAAATCTGGAATTACAGGGGTGCAGAAAAGTTCTGTAAGAGTACTGTGGGTTCTGAGATTCAGGTATAGGAAAAAACAGTGGTTTGTGTACAAGTAAAACAGTGAGAATCAGTGTAAAGTGGGAATGTGGTCATAATTTACCCGAGAATTCTGAGAAGGTTGCAGAGATGTTTAAAGAAAGTGAAGGGAAGGTCTTTCCATGTGTGCAGGGTGGAGTAGGTAAAGGTCTTAAAATTTTAAGAGACACAAGGGCGGGTCAATCCTTAATGTTGCGGGATAGTGACATTTGTTGTTCAGAGGGAGTATTGCAGGAACGGGAGATTAAAAGTGGGGTCATGGGGATGCTCAACCTATTCCCTTGTGGAAGGTAAATTTAAAAAGTGGAAAACAGGTGACTGTTGGAGTGGTGGAAAACTTGCCCATTGCAGGTGTTCAATTTATTCTGGTTAATGATATAGATGGATCACAGATGTGGGTGATGCCTGTGGTAGTTGAGCAGCCTGTAGAGGTGTCTTCAACAGAAGTACTGTAGAGAGAGCATCCTGGATTGTGATAACAAGATCACAGGCTCATAGGTTGAAACAGGAAGGACAGGCAGGAAGAAGATACTGAAACCCAATTAGCTGACAGTGTTTGATAACATTGTTCAGGAAGAAAGACTAAAGGACAATTCAGCTGAAGTGTTTAACTCAAGGCAGTTAGTGGAGTTACAGAAAAAGATTTGCAAATGCAACATTTATATCAGACTGCTTACTCAGAAACAGAGGCAAAATGTATTCCAGAATGCCTTAAGAATAATATTTTAATGAGAAAGTGGAGGCTGTATCATGTTTCAGCAAATGACAGCTGGATGGAGGTATATCAGATTGTTATCCCAGTTGGGTGTAGAAATGAGATTCTGAGGATAGCTCATCAAATTCCAATGGAGGTACAGTTAAGAATTAGGAAGACACAGCAAAAGTACAAAAACATTTTTTTGGGCCTGGATTGCGTAGGAATGTAGTCAAATTCTGTAGAACATGTCACACATGTCATGACAGGGAAACCACAAGCAGTGATTAAGCCCGCACTTTTAATTCCAATTCCAGCACTTGAAGAACCTTTTACTAGGGTCATTATTGGTTGTGTAGGATCTCGCCCTCAGACGAAAAGTGGGAATCAGTACTTACTGACAATGGATGTGTCTACCAGGTTTCCTGAAGCAATACCTCTGAGAAATGTTACAACAAAGAGAATTGTGGAAGAGTTAACCAAATTTTTTAAGATACGGTTTACCTAAGGAAATACAATCAGATCAGGGTTAAAATTTCATGTGACAGCTGTTTAAGGAAGTAATGAACAGTTTAGGGATAAAACAATTTAATTCAACAATTTATCATCCTGAGTCACAAGGGGCTTTGGAAAGATGACATCAAATTCTAAAAACTATGATGACAGCGTACAGTCAAGATTATCCACAGGATTTGGTTAGAGGAATTCCATTCTCCTTATTTGCTATTCGGGATGCTTCTAATGCATCAACCGATCTTAGTCCTTCTGAACTCGTCTATGGTCATGAGTTAAGGGGACCACAAAGTGATTTATGAAAAATTGTTGATCGAAATTCAGAAACTACTCTTCTGGGTTACATATCAAACTTCAGACAGATTAGGCAGACGTGAGTTGGCTAGGGAACATTTAAAGATATCACAGCAAGTGATGAAAATGAAAACAGACAGGAAGATAAAGCTTGGAATTTTGTTGTTGGAGAGGTAGGACTAGTTCTGTTACCAGTACTGGGTGATTCCTTAAAGGCAAAGTTTAGTGGGGCCTTACACAATTGAAAAATAAATTTTGATAAATACTCCAGGTAGAAGAAAGAAGCAGAGGGTGTATCGTGTAAGTGCTTTAAAAGTACTTTGATAGGGAAGATGACCAAAAGGAAGTGTTTGTGCTAGTTAAGTAGAAAGAAGTAGAAATGCAGGATTCTGAAATTGATTTTCTTCTAATCAGATTGGATAGAGGGAGTACTTGAAAATTTAAATGTAATATTGAGTTACCTTCCACACAAGAATCTAAGAGATCTGGAAAAGCTATTGCAGTCTCTCAAATCTTTTTGTAGAAATAAGTTGGGGAGGACAGATTTAGCTATACATGTTGTGTCTGTAGAAGGTACATCTTCGGTAAGGCAACATCATTATAGATTAAATCCAGTGAAGTTAACATAAGTACAGAAGGAAATTGACCTCATGCTTCAAAATTATATCGAGTCTAGCTGCAGTAACTGAGTTTGCCTATTGTACTGGTACCAAAACCGGATGGAACACAAACGCTATGTGGGGGCTATCGAAAGGTGAATGCAGTGACAAAAGCAGATTCATATCCTATATCAGGTTGGAAGATTTCATTGAGAAAGTGGGACAATCAAAATTTATCACAAAGATTGACTTGCTAAAAGGATATTGCCAGGTAGCATTGTCGGAGAAAGCAAAGGAGATATCGGCTTTGTGACACCAAATGGATTATATCGGTTTAAGTTCATGCCATTTGGCATGAAGAATACACATGCGTCTGAGCAATTGTGCTGTTTATATTGATAGTTTTCAGTCCTATGTGGGAGGAGCATTTACAGCATCTTATACAAGTTCAACATAACCACCTTGCTCTTTTACTCAATGCTCCTATTAATAGAGTCCCTATTAATAGATGTCCTGCCATCTTCAATGACTTATGCTAACTCCACTACAAATCTTCATCCAGCCTGAAAAACATCCATTAACCACTACTCTTTCCTGTCACTCGGCCAATTTCATCTCCATGTTGCTACTGTCCCTTTTATTTCATGAGCTGTAACTTTACTCACGAATCTGTTGTGCGACACTATCAAACACCTTTTGGAAGTCCACGTACACCACATAACAGCATTGCCCTCATCAAAAACAAAAATAAGTACCTGGAAAAACCCAGCAGGTCTGACAGCATCTGCGGAGAGGAACACAGTTAACGTTTTGAGTCCGTATGACTCAACAGAACTAAGGAAAAATAGAAGAGAGGTGAAATATAAGCTGGTTTAAAGGGGGGTGGTGGGACAAGTAGAGCTGGATAGAGGGCCAGTGATAGGTGGAGATTGCCAAAAGATGTCATAGACAAAAGGACAAAGAGGTGTTGACGGTGGTGAGATTAGTTAAGAAATGTGCTAATAGGTGACATTAAGGGTAGAAAGCAGGACGAGCAAGGTACAGATGGCCTTAGTAGGGGTGGGGTGGGGGGAAGGGATCGAAATAGGCTAAAAGGTAGAGATAAAACAATGGATGGAAATACATTCAAAAATAATGGAAATAGGTGGGAAAAGAAAAATCTATATAAATTATTGGAAAAAAGAGGGATCGGAAAGGGGGTGGGGATGGAGAAGAGAGTTCATGATCTAAAATTGTTGAACTCAATATTCAGTCCGGAAGGCTGTAAAGCACTTAGTCGGAAGATGAGGTGCTGTTCCTCCAGTTTGCGTTGAGCTTCACTGGAACGTTGCAGCAGGCCAAGGACGGACATGTGGACATGAGAGCAGGGTGGAGTGTTGAAATGGCAAGCAACAGGGAGGTCTGGGTCATGCTTGTGGACAGACCGAAGGTGTTCGGCAAAGTGGTCACCCAGTCTGCATTTGGTCTCTCCGGAAACCACATTGGGAGCAGTGAATGCAGTAGACTAAATTGAGGGAAGTGCAAGTGAAATGCTGCTTCACCTGAAAGGAGTGTATGGGCCCTTGGACGGTGAGGAGAGGGGAAGTAAAGGGGAAGGTGTTGCACCTTCTGCGGTTGCGTGGGAAGGTGCCGTGGGACGGGGTTAAGGTGTCGGGGGTAACGGAGGAGTGGACCAGAGTGTCCTGGAGGGAGCGATCCCTGCAGAATGCCACCAGGCGTGGTGAAGGGAAGATGTGTTTGGTGGTGGCATCATGCTGGAGTTGGTGGAAATGGCGGAGGATGATCCTTTGAATGCGGAGGCTGGTGGGGTGATAAGTGAGGACAAGGGGGACCCTATCATGGTTCTGGGAGGGAGAGGAAGGTGTGAGGGCAGATGCGTGGGAGATGGGCCGGACACGGTTGAGAGCCCTGTCAACCACCGTGGGTGGAAAACCTCGGTTAAGGAAGAAGGAGGACATGTTTTTGAAAGTGGCATCATCAGAACAGATGCGACGGAGGCGAAGGAACTGAGAGAATGGGATGGAATCCTTACAGGAAGTGGGGTGCGAGGAGCTATAGTCATGGTAGCTGTGGGAGTTGGTAGGCTTGTAATTAATATTGGTGGACAGTCTATCACCAGAAATTGAGACAGAGAGAGGTTAAGGAAGGGAAGGGAAGTGTCAGAGATGGACCACGTGAAAATGATGGAGGGGTGGAAATTGGAAGCAAAATTAATAAATTTTTCCAGATCCAGACGAGAGCATGAAGCAGCACCGAAGCAGTCATCGATGTACCGGAGAAAGAGTTGTGGGTGGGGGCCAGAGTAGGACTGGAACAAGGAATGTTCCACGTACCCCATAAAGAGACAGGCATAACTGGGGCCCATGCGGGTACCCACAGCCACACCTTTTATTTGGAAGAAGTGAGAGGAGTTTAAGGAGAAATTGTTCAGTGAGAGAACAAGTTCAGCCAGACGGAGGAGAGTAGTGGTGGATGGGGATTGTTCGGGCCTCTGTTTGAGGAAGAAGTGGAGAGCCGTCAGACCATCCCGGTGGGGGATGGAGGTGCAGAGGATGTCCATGGTGAAGAGGAGGCAGTTGGGGCCAGGGAACTGGAAACTGTTGATATGATGTAGGGTGAGAGAGGAATCACGGATGTAGGTGGGAAGGGACTGGACAAAGGGAGAGAGAATAGAGTCAAGATAGCAAGAAATGAGTTCCGCGAGGCAGGAACAGGCTGACTAGATCGGTCTGCCGGGACAGTCCTGTTTGTGGATTTTGGGGAGGAGGTAAAAGCGGGCTGTCCGAGGTTGGCAGACTATCAGGTTGGAAGCTGTGGAAGGAAGATCTCCAGAGGAGATGAGATCAGTAACAGTCCTGGAAACAATGGCTTGATGTTCAGTGGTGGGGTCATGGTCCAGGGGGATGTAGGAGGAAGTGTCTGTGAGTTGACGCCCAGCCTCTGCGAGGTAGTCAGTGCACCAGACAACCACAGCACCACCCTTGTCAGCAGATTTGATGACAATGTCAGGGTTGGACCTGAGAGAACAGAGTGCAGCAAGTTCAGAGTGAGACGGATTAGAATGGGTGAGAGGAGCAGAGAAATTGAGATGACTGATATCACGCCGACAGTTCTCAGTGAAAAGATCAAGAGAAGGTAAGAATCCACAGGGAGGGGTCCAGGTGGAGGGAGAATATTGGAGGCGGGTAGAAGGATCCGTTAAATGGGGAGAGGACTCCTGCCCAAAGAAGTGAGCACGGAGGCGAAGGCGGTGGAAGAAGAGTTCAGCATCGTGCCGAGCCCAAAATTCATTGAGATGTGGGCGTAAGGTATAGTGAATACACGGCCGGGGCTGGGATTGGAAGACAGGATGGGGACAGAGGGATGAACAGGGATGGAGGCTCCTGGATGGGTGTTGGTGTTGATGAATTGTTGAAGCTTGCGTTCGTTTGCACTTGAAAGAAAAAGACAAAGTTTCTTGTTGAGGCATCAGATGAGATGAAGAATAAAATGAAATTGTGGGCAAGGGCAGCTTAGAAATAGGGTGTGTCTGTGCTGCTGGAGGGAGAGGTTGAGTGTGTTCATATGGCAGCGCATGGCACTGAGTGTGGATCTCAGGATGCGACGAGAACAGCAGTCTGAGAAGCATTGTATGTCCTGGAGATACCTGTAATCCTGGGTGGGTTCGAAACATGAGGGATGGAACTTCAGCTGAAATCCACGTGGGGTAAGTCGGAGATGGAGACAGTTACTGAGGAAGGAAATATGGCTGTGAAAGCGGGTTTTAGCAAACACCAGGAGAGAAATGGAAAGCAATGAAGGTGAACAAGACAAAAGAGAGAGGCAGGAATCCTGTCGGAGAGAAGAGCAATACTTCCATAAGGTAGGCATTCCTTGAAGAGAAATGGCAGTCAATTAAACACTAAGATAAAAGCAAAAAACTGCTGATTCTGGAAATCCAAAACAAAAACAAAAATAAAAACACCTGGAAAAGCTCTGACAGCATATGCGGAGAGGAACACAGTTAACGTTTCAAGTCCGTATAACTTCATCAAACCTGTTACCTTCTCAAAAAGACGATTGATTTTGTCCCAAATTATTGTTTCTAGAAGTTTCCTCACCACAAAAGTTAAACTGGCCTGTAGTAGTTGAGCTTATCTTTACACCCTTTTTTGAACAATTTTCCAGTCCTCTGGCACCACCCCTGAGTCTAAGGAAGACTGAAAGAATTATGGTCAGCATCTCCACAATTTCCACTCTCACTTCCCTGTCCTTGGATGCATCTCACCCAGTCTCGGTGCCTTGTGAGTACAGACATCCGATCCAATGCCACCTCCTTATCAATTTTAAGCCCTTGTGTCTGAATTACCTCCTCTTTCACCATGGCTTCAGTAGCATCTTCTTCCTTGACAAAGATGCAAAGCATTTATTTAATATTTAAACTATGCCCTATGCCTCTGTGTGCAATTCCTCTTTTTAGTCCCTAATTAGCCCTACTCCTCCTTTTACCCCTCCCCTTCGTACTATCTGCATACCTATAGAAGACTTTGGGATTCTGTGAACTAACAATGAGGGCCAGTAAACTTGTTCACACAGTCTAGATACCATGCCAAGAGAGTCATCTTATACTTCAGGCTCCAATCCACTGCACCTTCATGCATGGAAAAACTTGTATTGTTTTAGGATGGAGAGATTACCCATCTGTTAGCTACATCTTCAGTCTTCAAATCATGTCATTCATCCACATACTGTACGAATAGAGGCCAGTTATCAGGTTCCTGGAAGTTCATCTATCTAAACTACATGTTGACAGGGGTGGTCAGTATGATGGGAGAGTAACTTGTTTTTCATTACTAAACATCCATTGTCACACAAATTTGGGTGGGGCAGAGGAGAGACCATGCCTTAAAGGCACAATGCCAACTGCCAGGATCAATGTTTAGGTTGTAAAGTTTAGTATGTGGAAACTTGCATGTTATCGATTGAAATCAAATGTCAGTTCCCCGAAGTGACCTGCCTCCTGGGCTTTTTCCCTAACTGATGGTAGTAGCATAGAATTCCTGACTTTCTGCTACTCTTGGCATGGGTTAGATAGGTGTTCTTGTACTGAAGGAAACTACTAACTGCTGAGAATTGTGAAGATGCACGGCAGAAAATCAATCATGGTACATTGGATGTGTCTGACTGATGTGTGGCAGCTAAATTAGTACACAATCAAGATGAATTGAGAATTGTCTTCATAGACTAGAAGTGATTTTAAAAATGCTCTGTCTGTGGCAGAAGTGATTGGTGCAGTTCTGTAGGGAGTTATTCTGGGATCCCTGCTGTTCACTGATAGTAAATGACTTGGGGGGGTGGGTGGGTGGTTTAGCGTGTGTCAAATGTGCTGTTAATGCTGTTCCAGGCAGTTTGCAGGAGACTAAGTAGCTTCAGAGTGAACCCATTAGAAAGGCTGGTTGATGAGGTTTCCATTTATGGATAAGCATGCAATATGTAAAAATAAACTCCATTGCAATAGAAACAAGCATCTCCCCTTAAATGGTTGAAAACTTTGAACTTTGCAGCGATAAGCTGAAAGGGTCACTGGTGCCAGATGAACAGGAGCCAGGAGTTATTCAGTCAGGGGCTTCAATTTAGATGAAGGGACTACTATTTAATAGGATCCCAAATATTTGACATCCTTCCTGGAATAATTCTGGAGTTTCCAGCAGATAACTTGGAGAGATGGAAATATTTGAATAATAATGGAATAGTTTTTTGGATAATAAATTCAATTCTGTTCAGTGTGTGACATTCCATGTCATTTTTTTAAACAATATTGTATCTCTTATTTTTACACAAGGTGTAAATGTCACTGGAGTCTTCCTTACTGAATCTTTTCCAGTATAGCCACAGGTTGCCGTCACAGGGTCTTGAAAGTGGATGGTGGTGAGCTGCTGCCTTGAACTGCTGCATTTGGTCAAGGTACAGCCATGGTGCTGTTAAGGGGTTCCAGGATTTTGACTCAACAACAGTGAAGAAGTGGGTGATATATTTCCAAATCAAGGATGGTACTTGGAAGGGAACTTACAAGTATCTGGCCCTTGTGTAGTGCAAATGTTACTTGCCACTAATCAGCCCAAGCCTGCATGTGGCCGTGGACTGCTTCATTTGAGGATTTGTTAATGGTCCTGAACACCACAAACATGTGAATATCCCTATTGTTGACCTTAATGTTTTTACTAATTCATGGGATATGGGTGTCACAGGCAAGGCTAGCACTTATCACCCATCCCTAATTGCTCTGGAGAAGGTGGTAGTGAGCTGCTGCCTTGAACCACTGCAGTCCCTGTGGTGTAGATACATCCACAGTGTTGTTAGGGAGGGAGTACCAGGATTTTGACTCAGCAACAGTGAAGGAAAAGCTTGTAAGTTCCCTTCCAAGACACACCATCCTGATTTGGAAATATATTTCCAAGTCAGGATGGTGAGCGGTTTGGAGGGAAACTTCCAGGTAGTGGTGTTCCCATCTATCTGCTGTCCTTGCCCTTCTAGTAGTGGTCATGGGTTTGGAAGGTGCTGTCTAAGGAGCCTTGGTGAGTTCCTGCAGTGCATCTTGTAGATGGTACACACTGCTGCCACTATGTCACTGGAGGGAGTGAATGTGGATGAGTTGCCAATCTAGTGGGCTGCTTTGTCCTGGATGGTGTCAAGCTTCTTAAGTGTCGTTGGAGCTTTACTCATCCAGACAAGTGGAGAGTCTTCCATTACACTCCTGACTTGTGCCTTGAAGATGGTGGACAGGCTTAGGGGAGTCAGAATAGAGTAAAAGCAGCTGAAGAATGTCAGGCCTAGGACACTTTCTGAAGAACTCCTGCAGCAATGTCCTGGGTTTGAGACGATTGTGGTTTTTGCCCAATTATTATCCTATGTATTAGGTTTGACTCCAGTCCCTCGAGTTTTCTCAGATTTCCATTGACTAGAGCTTGATGCAAAGGGCAGTCTCTGTCCTCATCTCTGGAATTCGGCTCTTGTTCACTTTTGAACTAAGGCAGTGATGAAGACCAGAGCCAAATGGTCCTGGTGGAACCCAAACTGGGCTTTGGTGAGCAGATTATTGGTGAAAAAAAATGCAACTTACTAGCAATGTCAATGAAACCCTTCCAATACTTTGCTGATGATTGAGAGTAAACTGATGTATGATACCAGACATCAGATTGAAGTTCAGTCCCAAAACACAGTGTGGTAGGAAGAGCTAATTTGTGGCATATATTGTGCACTTCACTTTACCCTTTTCAGTCCTGGTGAAGAAAAGCAGCACTTTAGCCCCTTCAACTTCCAAAGGGCTGTTTGACCAGACTGCATCTAAAGAACTGAATTCTAACTGGCTCATTTATTAACAAGGCCCTGAATGGAGTAGGGAAAATAAGACGAGTTCTCCAATCCAAATGGATGGCAAGGTGTGCCGGCTTCGAATCACGAGATTAGATGCGTCGTGCTGTCTAGTCTGGAACAATGGCTTTACTGGTGTTAGTGGAAACTCCATTCCTGCATCACAATGCAACCATTCAAAAAATTCACATCTTTAATGCAGGAAACTTTGCCAGGGCTTGAATAGGAAAATTTGTTTCCGGAATGGATATTGATTACTTTGTCAAGTAATATTATTAAATTATTAATCCCGCATCATTCATGTTATACAATTTTATCTTGCATAATTGCTAAAAGAAATTTTTCAGTTATGATTATAGGACTGCAGCAGATAATTCTCTCGTGCTCTGTGCCATCAGCTACTGATCCCAGTGGATTTTTACACGCTAACTGGTAATAGTGTTACTAGGGTTGAACAGATAACCACTTTCTTTAATTGGTTCATTGAATTGATATGTTCTAGTCTTCAACAGTGGAAGAATAAACACAGCCAGACTGTACAATTTGGTTGATAAACTATGTTACAAATATATACTTTTTAAACTTGCTCAGATATTTAAAAAAGTAATACTCTAATCTCGTCCAGTGTTATGGTTTTGGTTAACCAATGGATATCCAGCTCTACAGTGACGGTTAAAGAGCTGGAGAAATGGAGCTGTTCAGCAACCATCCCCTATTATGAGAAACTCTGCCAGTGCATAGCAGTCTCACATTTAGCCCATATCCTGCACTAACAATGGCTCCTGGGCTGGCCTATGCAATGGAAAGCGATTGCATATTAGTAAGCAGCTTACGTCAGCTTTTCAGGACAGCAAACAGGCAATGTTGAACTGTTTCTGGTTGCTTTCCATACAAAAGGTGCTTCTATCTGTGTAAATGGCTCCATGACAAGCAATTAACAGCAACACCACCCTACCCAGCCCCACCCCCACACCCCACCGCCCTAAACCTAGACAGACTAAGTTTACAGTAAAGAAAATGAGCAGCAACATCTCAAAACTAATCAAATTAGACAGAGATTTGATGTCAAACATGGTGCCACATGATCGTCTCCTTATAGTCATAAAATGATAACTCTCTGAAGGAAATTTTGCAACTCCCAGCAGCCAGTACTTGAATCTTAGTATGAAGTAGCTACTTGAGGTAAATCTAATTGTAATCAGTTTTGCATTTTATTTGTTTTGAACAGTTCACGCTTTGACTATTTTAGCTTTAACTCCTCTCTGTTGTTCCTTTTTTACTCATTTCTATAAGTTCCAGGAGAGCTTCCTTTTCTGCTGACTCCAGAAGCTTATTGATCAGTTCATCCAGCTGTTTTCCACCACACAGGAGCTCCTGGAATAGAACAGAGGTGTAAGCCAAAGGACAAGTTGTGGGCTGCTTGAAAACCTGTTGCCAATTTATTAACTGAAAGATGGGCTGACAATCAAATGTACTAAAATGCTGCTTTTTGTAATTCATTATAATGGTTTGCGAATCTCCAACAAAACAGCAGACTGCATTTAGTCTGCAAACTGTGGCATTAGCAGTTCACTGTTATCTAATTGTGGGCACTAAAACTCTTTTATAAAGCCTGTAACTTCACAGAATTGTTAAGGTGCAGAAGGATGCCATTCGGCCCATTGTGTCTGCACTGGTTCTCCGATTAAGCATTTCAATTAGTGCCATTTTCTTGCCTTCTCTCTGTAGCCCTGCAGATTGGTGTTTTTTCAAATAATCATCAAATTCCTTTGAATGCCTCTATTGAACCTGCCTCCGCCATGCTGTCAGGGAACTACAGATTTACAATCACTTGAGGGGTGGGGGTGGGCTCAGTTTCGCCAGATCTGTACAGCCTATGTAGTTCAGCAAACCCCAGAACCTAACCTCTCGCTGCGTGAAAAAGTTTTCATATCGCTTTTGATTCTTTTGCCAATGACTTTAAATCAGTGCCCTCTCATTCTCAAACCTTTCACAAGTGGGAACAGTTTCTCCCTATTTACTCTCTCCAGACCCCTCATGAATTTGATTATCTCCTCTCAGCTTTCTCTTCTCCAAAGACAAGCGCCCCAGCTTCTCCAATCTCTTCATAATTGAAGTTCCTCATCTTGAACCCACTCATTCAGAGAGCTTTATTCCCCAATTATTAATTAACCTGAATGATATGTCCCTCACCTTAATATCCCTCACAATGTAGTTAATCCGATGATCTGTAACCCTGTCTTGGGTGAAGTTATAGGTACGAATTCTCTCTGACTGTGCTCTTGTTCCAACCTATTGGAAACAAAGTTCAAGTGAATCCCTCACAATAGCTCAAAGCTGCTATCATTTAGTAAAAGCTATTGTTCTGAACTAGAAAAGTAACAAAATAAAATGTTAAAACACCCAAGTAAAAAGTGTGAGGATTATTCATTTATCTATCATTTGAACATATGTTGTCCAATGAGAAAGCTGCAGTTTTACAATCACTTTGAGTTGGGGGGGGGGGGAATGGTGGGACAGCACAGTTTCACTAGATCTGCAAAGATAATGTAGTTCAGCAACCCCCAGAGCACACATGTTATGAGGTAGCTGTAGACGTGTATAAGGGATCTTGGGTCTGCTTTGAGATATTTCAAAGTCGTTAATACGTCAAATCACAGCAGAGCCGATGACCAAAATAAGAGCCCATGCTTTTAACCCCTTCCACAGTGTGGTCTTGGAGCCAGCACAGCAGAGAAGAGAATCAGATACTTGGTAGATCAGCATCCTAGTGTATCCAAAGTGCCAGATTTCATGAAAGGACGAACTCTGGCCAAATCCAAAACCTGCCCTTCACTAATGATTTGGTAGGTGAGATTGAACGTTGTTCTTTATGAACTTACCTGCAGTTTCCGGGTACTCTGCTTCTGCTCCAGCTCCTTCTCTGCAACCTTCCTGTATAGCTTTGCTTTCAATATGCTCATGGCCAGCTTTCTGTTCTCTAACTGTGATCGGTGCTGTTGACATTCTATTGTTAAACCTAGGAATGTTAGACTGCATTAGTGACAATACGGTCATTACCACCAAAAAATACATGTTTTTCAGGAGTGTCACAAATTGCAGATTTGCCTTAGTTACTCCTCCTTAGGTTCAGTGGTACAGGTCAATCCTGCAAGCGAGCTTGGTACATTGAGGAATGTGCCTGTACTACCCAACATCCAATCACAGGTGTAACAGCAGGATCCCCTTGCAATCACAGCCAGCCAGTATCTCTTGTTTGTGACCAACTCCAATTTGACAGTAGGCAGATTGAAACATTTTAGCGAGATGAGACCTGGTATAAATTGTTAAGCCAGTTTATCTCACAGGCAGCACACAGGGTAACAGACATAAGTAAATCTAACTTAGGTGGCTAACTGACTTTCTCGTCTTCTGTCCCATTTAATGACTGACCAATAGACCTGTCAATAAAGTCAGCTCCCTCTCTCCTGCCTTGCTGAATTGAGGGAGTGCTCTTCTCAAATGAGTGTGAACCATGCCGAATTAACAGCCTCTATATTAACCTTCTGTCCCCCCAGGCTACAAGAGGCAGGAGAGGTATTAGCTTAAATATGAAAACATGGGAACTCTGTTCCCCTTCCACTGGGTCTGATTGGGTACTTCATTAACATATTTAAATCAGGCTTCTACTGCGCAAATGAGAACCAATTAAAACTTAACAGCTGAGGTGTAGGATTCCCAGGGCTCGGGAAAGCTGGCAGTGAATGGGGGGGTGCTAGCTCCACAAGCTAAGTGGTTTTAATGAGTCAGGAGATGCAGGAGTGCTCCCCCAGCCCCTCAAGGAAGCTGCCTACTCTGGCATCTCCACAGCCTAACACAGCTGATCTCCCACAAGCACCGAACATTGACCTACCACCTGCCCCCGACAACCTAAGAACCTTCCCGATGGTGTAGAGCTGCAGCCTCCTGATCGATTTTTCCTCCAAACTAGTCTCAATTTGGCTTTCTGTTGGGCAGGAAATGGAAGTAAAAATGGCGATGAGATCCTGCTATTAAATCCTGCAGGACCTCCACATGCCCTGCCTTGCTGGGTTCTTCAGCCATTTCTGGTTTCATCCACCACTCTGTAAATGTCATGACCAATGAGTCAACTGACTCCTGTCTGAGTTTAAACATAAGCCATTAGCATTCAACAAACTGATTTTTCTAGCTTTAATACATATGTTCAATGCCTGATCCATTAACAAATAAACCTACACTCTTAGTGGATCCAAGGAGACCTAGATCCACTTGAACTTCTTAAATGTAGCTTGTTTTCAAATCTTTGTGGGAAAATGGTCCAAAAATTCTAATAGTGGTTGGTAACAGCAGCAGTAATATTGGTGCAGCTTGTTCCTCGGGTAGGAGGCATATTATTACACAGGAAAATCAGAATTTGACAGGAAACATGGACAGTTACTCACTTGTTGGAATATGAACAATTCTCACTGCGCTGTCTGTTGTATTTACGTGCTGTCCCCCTGCTCCTTTGGCTCGAAAGGTATCAATCCTCAAATCACTGAGGTCTACTTTAATATCTACCTGAAACAGGGAGTAGGTCAAAACAAAGCATTAACTCTTTGTGTTTTGAAGTGACTGTAGCAATCTCAGTTACAGTGTACTCCCAAAAATCCACTTTTTTACACTAACATATTTTGAAGTGCCCAGTAATTTAAATGCAATGACTAAGTTATCAAGAACACTATCAGTAATATGCAAGGAATACTGCACTTGACAGAATCTGAGGCTCAAAAATGGACACAGACAGAAAGCAAACTAATCCTAGCAGAGTCACTGGCAGAGTTTCTGTCACATTCTTGATTTGGAAGTGGTGGTGGCAGCCCTCTGTCTCATAAGATGATGGTTTGTGCTATGGTGGTCAACTTGTGTTAAGCATCTCCTGGTGAGGCTCAGAAGTCCCACTCTGGCATAGCAGTCTTTGCCGCATTTGTTGCAGAGGAAGACATTGGGCTGCAAAGGTGCATAATCCGTTGGCCTCTCTGAACCCTCCTCTTGGCCAGTTGAGCTTTTCGCTTCTGCTTGTCACTTCCAATGGCCTTCAAACAGTCGGCCTCCAGAGGTCTCGACTGTCTTCCTGTCAACTGACTTCACTGACAACTGTCAGTGTCAATGTCCACCATCTTCATATATTGCTTGCTGGTGCCCTTGTAGCGGAGGTGTGGATGTCCAGGAGATTGTGACCAAATAACGAGTTCACTGTACAGGAGATCTTTGGGTATATGGCTGTCAGCAATCAGATGAAAATGGCAGGGCCTCAGTGCAGATGTCGCTGGCTTAGTAATGAGCATATGTTGGGGAAATTAGCATACTACAGGACCTCTGAATTGGTGACCTTGTCCTGCCAAGAGATGACAAGGATATGTCTGAGACAGCAAAGGTGAAAACAACTCAGCACTTTCTTCTGATTACCATATGTTGTCCAGGCCTCACCACTGTAGAGGAATACGCTGAGGACACAGGCTTGGTAGACTTGCAGTTTGGTGTTCTCAGTCTAGTTGCTGTTATTCCACACTCTCTTACTCAGCTTGTACATAACAGCTGCAGTTTTTGTGATATGTGTGTTGATTTCAGCATCAAGTGACACATTGCTGATAATTGTAGAGATTAGATATGTGAAGCTATCAATAACTTCCAGTGTCACATTGTCAATGCTGATAGATGGTGGTGTGGAAACATCCTGGACAACGACATTTGGCTTCCTGATGCTGATAGTGAAACCAAACTCTTTACAGGTATGAGACAGTCTGTCCATTTGCCACTAAGGTGTTCCTCGGTATGGAATATTAGTGCAGCATCATCAGCGTAGAGCAACTCTCTAATGAAGACCTGGGGTGCCTTTGTCTTGGATCTCAGGTGGGTAAGGCTGAACAGCTTTCTGTTAGTTTTGATGTGCAAGCAGACAGCCTCTGTCGAGACTTGAAGGTATATGACAGCAGCAAAGAGAAGGGTATGCCAGAGTGTGCCAGTGCCAGAATACAACACTGTTTGACCTCAATGCAGTTCTCAAAGGGTCCTGATGTTGTCCCATCATCACTGACCTTATCCATTGTGGAAAGAGGAGGTCACATGGAGCAGCTTCAGTGGGCAACTAATTTTCTCCAACAGCTTAAATAGATCACCTCTGCCCACATGGTCAAATGCCTTGGTGAGATCGATGAAGGCAGTCAAACTGGAGGAACAGCACCTCATCTTCCGACTAGGCACTTTACAGCCTTCCAGACTGAATATCGAGTTCAACAATTTTAGATCATGAACTCCCTCCTCCATTCCCACCTCCTTTCCGATCCCCCCCCCCTTTTTTTCCCTCCAATATTTTATATAGATTTCTCTTTTCCCACCTATTTCCATTATTTTTAAATATATTTCCATCCATTGTTTTATCTCTACCTTTTAGCCTATTTCGATCCCTTCCTCCCCACCCCACCCCAACCCTACTAGGGCTATCTGTATCTTGCTCGCCCTGCTTTCTACCCTTAATGTCACCATTAGCACATTTCTTAACTAATATCACCACCGTCAACACCTCTTTGTCCTTTTGTCTATGACATTTTTTGGTTATCTCCACCTATCACTGGCGCTCTATCCAGCTCTACTTGTTCCACCCGCCCCCTCCCCCTCTCCCGGCAACCAGCTATATTTCACCTCTCTTCTATTTTTACTTAGTTCTGCTGAAGAGTCATACGGACTCGAAACGTTAACTGTGTTCCTCTCCGCAGATGCTGTCAGACCTGCTGAGTTTTTCCAGGTATTTTTATTTTTGTTTGGGATTCTGGTATACGTGTTCAGCCAGGATCTGCAATGATCTGCATTCTGACAATGCTCAGCAGGGGGATGTGTCAATAGTTGTTGCAATGGCTGTGGTTGCCCTTGTCCTTGTACAGGGTCACAATCTTTGCATCACATATGGTGGAGCACAGCCCCATCCCTCCAGCAGAGACAGAGAAGTTTGTACAGATGCTGTGGGAGTGCCAGTTTCCTGTGCTTGATGAGCTCAGGCGGTATAGCATCAGCACCTGGAACTTTGCCTATGGCAAGCGAGTCAATAGCTTTGCTAAGTTACACCACTGTGGGATCAATATCCAGCTCTGCCATGACAGGCAGATTTTCTAATGTGTCTAGAGCTTCCTCGGTGACAGTGTTCTTCCTAGAGTACAACTCAAGGTAATGTTCCACCCATCTCTCCAACTGTCTATTGCAGTCGATGACCTCCCTTGCCTTTGTTTTCAATGGAGCCCTTTTCTTTGCTGAAGGACCTGTTACCTTTTTGATCACTTCATACGTTACTCTAGCATTTCCTGTGTTGAAGGACATCTGGATAGTTTGTCAGAGTTGTAACCAGTAATCATTGGTGAACCACCTAGCAGTCTGTTAGACTTCACTTCGAGCAGCTCTTAGTGCATTCAGAGTCTTCCCGCTCAAATTTCTCTTGTAATTAAGAACGGACCACTTGGCCTCAATGACAGGTTCTGTCGCAGTGATGTTAGCCTCAAACCAGTCAGAAATGTTCTGTTCTTGCTTCCCATATGTTAAGAGTGCATTATTGTAGATGGTGTTTGCTCCATTCTGTTTTTGCACTCCATGTGGGAATGCTGGAGAATGCCTGTTTGTTCGAGTCACGGGACAGTTGGTTTTTATCTGGGTAGGTAGTACAGCTGATTTTGACATGAGGACAGCATTTCTGCTTTGAGAAAGCTTCAAGGTACCCTAACCCTGCACATCAGGGAGTGATCTGTATCACAGTCAGCACTGTGGTAGCTGCGTGTGTTGAGAATGCTGTTGAGAGAGTCGGCTCTGGTGATGATCAGATCCAGCTGGTATCAATGTCCTGATCCAGGGCACCTTATGGCATGGTTTGTTCTTAAAGATGGTGTTAGCTGCACAAAGCTTATGGAAGCAGCTCAAGCAGTCTCTGTCCGTTCTCATTTATCTTTCCCAGGCCATGAAGTCTGGGGCAGGAGGGCATGCCACATGATCCACACCCTAGTGTTGAAATCTCCCTGTAGGTAAAGATGTTCTGACTTAGGGATTCTGCTGATAGCGGTGTCAAACTCCTCATAGAACTGGTCTTTTGCCTCTGTAGTGGAGCACAGCATTAGAACATAGATACTCATGAGGTTAACTGGCTCTGTTTGAATTGAGAAGCAGATGGAGAGAACACCTTCTGAACTATTTGTGGGGGGAGTTCTATCATCGAGACTAGTGAATTCCTTACAGCAAAACCTACACCTTGTTCACATGCTTCCTCTGAACTCTTCCCCTGCCAGATGAATATGTAATCTTTTTCTTTCAGTGATCCGCTCTCAGTGATTTTATGGGGAAGCTGTATCAATGTTCAGCCTATCAAATTCCATGTTGATCACAGCTATCTTACACACGTTATCGACAATCTTCAAGTCATCTATCAATCCCATGCATATGATCCTCACGTTCCAATGGCATCTTCTTCCCTTTTGTTTGGTTTCCTGGTATGATGGATTCCGTCCACTTGTTGGGCAGACACTCTAAGCTCCAAAAACTCCATTGAAGCAGATGGATATTGTGGCAGGTCAGCAGCTTACCAGTCCCGGCTGCCCGACTTGAGGTGTGCAGTGGATGGTCTGCTGGAGACAGCCTGTAGCTCCCGTTCTTTATGCCAATCGAGTTGGGCTTATCGCTCATAACTGCTGTTTGCCATGTCACTCTGCAGCAAAACTGGAGTGTCCTCTCCATGGTGCAACCTGAGCAAAATTTATAGAGACCCTGGGCCACCCAACATCAGGGTCCCCATCCCAACTTCCCTGGTTGAGTTCAAAGGAATGCAAAGCACTACATTTGGCACCGGCTTGGTTGCAGGAGTTGCTGGAAAGTAACATATTTGGACATGAGCCGCCTTCAAAAGTGCAAACATTCGGAAACAGCGGGGAAATTACAAAAAGTCTGGAATACAAAATTATTCAGGATCCAAATTTCACAGAATTTTGGGAACCACTTAGGTTGGAGATTATCTGCCTCCCACTCCCATAGAAATAAATAGATGTAACAGCATGGAAACTGGTCATTCAGTCCAACAGCCCTGACCAGAAGTCTGAGGGCTACGAGCACACATGAACAGGAGTAGACCATTCAGCTCCTTGAGCCTGTTCCATCATTCAGTTAGACAATGGCTCATCTGTATCTTAACTCCATCCACCTGCCTTGCTTTCATATTCCTTAATCTCCATGCCTAACAAAATTCTATCAATCTCAATTTTAAACTTTCAACGGTTTTTGGGCTGGGCGGGACAGGACAGGATGGGGTGGGGGGTGGTGGGGGAGGTTTCAAATTTACATTACTCCTTTGTTTGAAGAATTGCTTCCTGATATCATCCCTGAGCAGCCTAGCTCTAAGTTTAAGGTTCTTCCCCTTTGTTCTGGACTCTCTTCTACCAAAGAAAATAGTTCCTCTCTATCTAACTATTAAATCTTTTGATCATTTTAAACAAATCATTTAGGTTACCTCCTGATCTTCTATATTCAAGGAAACACAAGCCTAGTCTGTGCAACTTGTCTTTGTAATTTAATCCTTTAAGGCTCAGTATCTTTCTCATGAATCTGCTCTGCAACCCTCTCCAAGGCCGATTATCCTTGGTGGGGTGCAGGACCCAGAACTGAACATAGGATATGCTGTTTTATGTGGAAAGGAACTCTCTAACCATACCGTATTAGATTTGCCGTAGAGATTAAACATTTCTAATCTGGGCATGTCCATCCAGTTATAAGTCTTCGAGGTGCCCTGATAGGAGTCATCCATTATAAAACAACCTGTCCACCACGAGGTAGAATTTTGAGAGCTCCAAAAGCTAAGTCACTCAGAAAGCAGGGAGGGAGATTTACTTTATCCAGGCACTCCATGCTCAATGCTTATGGGCCATCATCGCAAGAGCGTACAATCACACTGTGAAAAGTTAACATGGGCAGTTTCCACTGCAAACATGGGAACAGGAATTTATAATGGAAAAAGATGCCAAGAAGTGTAAGCAGACACCTATGTGGGGCTTCAGCTTTGAGTGCAATCAAGAAATTGTGATGGTTAGTTTACAGTTCAAATTTCTGATAAAAATCATTTGCACAATCCCAATTGTAAAATCTTCCGCGAACCAGAACAATCAGGCAGTCTAACAGAACATAGTCATTTACTGTTTCCTTCCATTAAATAGTATTCCTTGACATTCTGAAGAGCCGGAACTTGGTGCAGTCTTACTAAATACATCTGAGGAAGGATTTATCACCAAAAAGAAGCAAAAGAAGTGTCCCAGCCTCCACCTGCAAATAAGCCGAATTAAAATAACTGCAAATGTCTTTAAAAACTAATTTTTCTTTTCTTTATTCTTTCTTGAGATGTGGGTGTCACTGGCAAAGCCAACATTTGTTGCCCATCCCTAATCGTCCTTGAACTGAATGCCAAACCATTTCAGAGGGCAATTAAAAGTCAGCCACATTGCAGTGGGTCTGAAGTCATGTGTAGGTCAGACCAGGTAAAGACAGCAGATTTCCTCCCCTAAAGGGCATTACTGAACCAGATGGGTTTTTTGTCACAACAATTAACGATAGTTCCATGGTCACCATTACTGAGACTAGCTTTCAATTCCAGATTTATTAACTGAATTTAAATTCCAGCAGCTGCTGTGTTAGCCTGGGCCTCTGGATTACTAGTCCAGTGACATTACCACTACACCACCATCTCCCCCGAACCACTTACTACCTTCCCTACTTTCCAATACTAAATATTGTTTGATATGAAAAAAACACTCTTAAAAAGATGCCGACTAGTGCCTGGGAGCGTGAACAGAATTTAAAGAGCCCCTTGAACTTGAGTAATTCCCCAATATCAGCCTGGAGGTGTGGTCATTCTTATGAGCGGTGCCTGATCCAGCAAATTACATCTTCAACTAATGTAAAGGATTGTGGAAAACGTGACTGTAAGCTTTTTGGGGGTCTAATTCACTTATGTTTAAAGTTCGCCAATGTTTTCCTCTGCATCGGCTCATTCCATCCAGATAGCGTTGATATTATTGGCAAAACCAAATGGAAATTCTACCCAATGATTTTTATTCATTTACAGATGAAGATTATAAATGGATTTTCTCATTAAAAATCAAGGCACTGAAAGTATTTCAAACCAGCATGAAACAGTATGATGGGGTCATAGGGTCAAATAATCGGAGGTCATTCGAATGCAAAAAAGGTGACCATGCAGATAATGAAGTTTACTAAAATCATTAATGTTGGAGTATTTACATTCAAAAGAGACTGTGTTTACTTGGCCACCACCCCTTCCCCACACCACACTGTATTACACAGAATACCGTTCGCTGCCAGTTCACTTCAGTGATACCTTCCAACTCATCTCATCAATATGGGGTAAAACGTGGTGTCAGGGTGGGTAGTGCCAGGGTGAATGGTGCCAGAGCGGATGTGCTCTCTATCTCACCTCATCAATTTGGGGTAGGACGATGACTGTCATGGTGCCAGTATGGATGCGCTGCATTCGCGATGACAGGCCCACTTCGGGAATCCTCTGAACTCTGTGGGTTCCACCTTCATATTTTAAAAAGCGATAAACACTCTCCCCTGAAATACATGCTGATGCATGATGTAATCCTCCTTAACAGGGGAGAAGACAAGTAAAAACAGCTTAGTAAAAGGAATGCACCAACTGTCCATGGTGTGGAGCAACAAAACTGCTCCGCCCACCATACATACCTGGAACGTGGGACATGGGGACATGTGCCTGTGTGTGAGGGAAATGGTCAGGAAACCTGGCTGTGCTGCCTTCAGAACATAACGTTAGGAATAGGAGCAGGAGCCAGTGGTTCCCAGGAATCATTGTGTTAACAATAATGATTCAGCAGTCACCTAGGGAGGCACCCAGGCAACAAAAAGTACCTTTGAACTACCATTGAATCATAAAATGGCTACAGCACAGAAGGAGGCCATTTGGCCCATCGAGTCCATGCTGGCTCTCTGCAAGAACTATTTAGTTAGTCCCACTTCCCAGGTCCATTCCCGTAGCCCTGCAATTTGTTTTCTCTTCAGACAATGATCCAATTCCCTTTTGAAAGCCTTGACTGAATCTGCCTCCACCACACTCTCAGGCAGCGCATTCCAGATCCTAACCACTCACTGAGTAAAAAAAAAGTTTTTCCTCATGTGGCTTTTGGTTCTTTTGCTAATCACCTTAAATTGGCATCCAATGGTTATCAATCCTTCCACCAATAGGAACAGTTTCTCCCCATCTACTCTGTCTAGGCCAATCATGATTTTGACGCCTCTACCAAATCTCCTCTCAGCCTTTTCTTCTCGAAGGAGAACCACCCCAACTTCTCGTAAATCTTCTCCACACCCTCTTTAAAGCCTTCACATGCTATCTAAAATGTGGTACCAAGAATTGGATGCAATGCTCCCGTTAAGGCCAAACCAGTGTTTTATGAAGGTTCATAACGTCCTTGCTTTTGTACTTTATGCCTCCATTTGTAAAACCCAAGATTGTGTTTGCCCTTTTAGCCAGTTTCTCAACCTGCCCTGTCACCTTTAACAATTTGTGTACATATACCCCTAGGTCACTCTGCTCCAATAGCGCCTTTACAATTGTCTCCTTGCCTTCCCTACAAAAATGTATCACTTCACACTTCTTTGCATTTAATTCCATCTTGTCATGTACCTGTTCATTCCACCCAGCCTGTCAGTCAGTTTGAAATTGTGTTCCGTACAGCTAAATCTATGTCATTAATATATATAAATAGAAAGCAGAGGTTCTAATATCAACCACCTGAGGAACTACACTGTACACTTTTCTCCAATCCGAAAATCAACCATTCATATCACTACTCTCTGTTTCCCGTCACTCAGCCAGTTCTGTATCCATGCTGCCACTGCCCCTTTTATTCTATGGACTTCAATTTTCCAGGCCATTCTCTTTCTCCAGCAGTTAAACTCTCCTTAAAAATTACTGTTACCCCACCTCCTTTCTTCCCTTCTATATCTGAACACCTTGTAATCAGGAGTATTTAGCACCTTGTTCTGTCATTTTTTTGAGCTAGGTCCTCATTATTGCTACAACTTAATATTTCCATGAGGCTATTTAAGCCTGCAGCTCACCAGCCTCATTTACTACACTTGCATTTGCATACATGCACATTAACCTAATTTAGATCCTAATTTGGCCCCAACTAACATCTTACTATTTTTCTAACTCTAGTGCTATCTGTCTCTTCCACTCCTTTCTGAGCCTTATTTCTTCTTACTAATGCCATTCAATAGATGGTCTTTCTGGAATATTGGAGATTATGGGAGAATAGTCTCCCTTTGCTCAGCTTTCTTGCATATACTTGCTCTGTTTTAGCAGGCAATGTTTACAGGTTGCGGAGGGTTTGGTAGCTTTGTCACCGCTCTGGAATTAAAACAGATTACCATAATCAGCAGGTGTATAGTTCAGCACTTCAAAGTTCCAGTCTTTGAAGTCTGCGTAACGCTCGTACATATCAAAAACCTCCCTCGTAAACTGCTGGCAAATGTCACCTGGAAGAACAATGAAACCAGAAGTCAACAAAAATTGGTTTCAGAGGAACAGTAAAGGTCTTTTTCTCTGATTTCCTTCCCTTCTCTGATGGTCCATATACAGCATTCACCCAGGAGCAGCCTTGAAAAAGAACAGGTGGACTATTGAACTAGAGGTTGTCACAGTCGAGCCAACTCTACTCACATCAGAAATCTATAACCACATTTTGCAGCACGGCTCACTGGACAGAAAGCAGGTCTGGGAACTGATTCTTTTTCTCTCTAAATCAGGGCTAGTGAGGGTAAATGGCACTGTAGCCATTGCCATGAGTGAAGCACAGAGCAGGAATCGAATCCAAGACCTCTTAATCTGTAGTGTTTAGTGTTAGTCTAGCGGTGACTACATGCACTGCCATAGAGAGAACTCAGCATTAGCTTTTCAATGAAAATGCTTAACTGGGTGGTACTGCAAGATGGACTATCTCACGTCAGAGATTGATAGTAAACAAGCAAATCTTGCAGTAACAGAGTGTCTGGATAAGTGTGAGCTGAGAAGACATTATGGGAGAAAATCAAACATGGAATGGAAAATATACTAAATGAGAAGACACAAAAGGTGTTGATTAATAGAGGGGCTTAAATACAGAATTACAGAATTCCCTGAAGCTATAAATGCATCGAGATAAAACTATAAAATGGAATTTTGTGTTTTATAGATAGGGACATAGAATACAAGAGTCGAGACATAATGATAAACTTGTACAAAATTATCGGTTAGGTCACAGTTAGATTGTTGTGTTCAGTTTCGGAACCCCCCACCCACCCTTTATAAAAAGGATATTAAAGCCAGGGATAGTGTACAGCATTGATTCAACAGGGGTGGAAAACTATATTTACAAAGAGGACTGACGGTAGTATAGTAGTAATGTCACTGGACTAGTAATCCAGAGGCCCAGGCTAATGCTCTGGGGACATGGGTTCAAATCTCACCAGAATTTAAATGCAATTAATAAATCTGGAATAAAAAGCTAGTCTAAGTAACGGTGACCATGAAACTATCATCAATTGTTGTAAAAACCCATCTGGTTCACTAATGTCCTTTAGGGAAGGAAATCTGCCATTCTTACCTGGTCTGGCCTCGATGTGACTCCAGACCTTCGGTAAGGTGGTTGACTCTTATCTGCCCTCTGAAATGGCCTAGGGAAATTAGGGATGGGCAACAAATTCTGGCTTTGTCATTCATTCTTTTGAACATGGCTTGTTCATCTCCAATAGCCCCAAGAAGCTTTTTGAACTGGTTTGCTAATTTAGAGTCAGCCATGTTGGTGTGGGACTAGGGTCCCATGTAAGCCAGACCAGGTAAGAACAGCAAATTTCCTTCCATAAAACACATCAGTAAGCCAGTTAGGTTTGATGACAACTCAACAACTTTGTGCTCACTTTTACTGATACCAGCTTTTCAAAAACTAAACAGAAATTCTCTAATGGCCTTGGAGGGATTTAAACTCTCATTCCCTGGGTCACTGGTCGAATAACAAAACTACTACACTACAATGCCCCTTCGGCAATGAGCAACACATATATGATGGGCCAAATGGCTGTCTTCTATAGCACAATTTATTGTTAGCATAACTGTTTGTAGCAGTGATGAAGCTGCAAAACGCACCAAATGCTGCACTGCTCCCTGGTCAGAGAGCAGTGAAGTGAAGCCATCACTGGCACGACTGCAGCAGCATCTGAATAGCCAGGAGGTGCTGTGGGCAGGCAGCTGTAGCCACAATCCCACTTCCCAATCTCAAAAATCGACAATTCCAAGATACAGTCATGTTCATCAAAAATACATGCAAGAAAAGATGACTACATGCTCCCAAAAAGTAGACTCAGCCCCTGAAAAATGGATAACTCAAAAAAGTCACTGTTATAAGCCTCTGACATGAAAAGAAGCTGTTACGTGTTACCTTAGGCTTAACTATTCCCAGTCCTTCATTACACTGGGAAAAAGCTGAAGTCCCATGCAAGACTTAAGAAGCGACCCAAAGGGACACTCCCTTCCCAACGACATATGCACAGTTGGATAGTATTGTAGCAACTGGATATACGTTGCTGGATAGTATAGCAGAGACTGGATTATTCACAGCTGGACAGTACAGCAGAGACCTGAATATTCATTGCTGGATGATATAGCAGAAGCCAGGTAGAATCACAGAATCATTACAGTGCAGGAGGAGGCCCATCGAATCTGCACTGGCTCCCTGAAAGAACATTCCACCTAGTCCCACTCCACTGCCTTATCCCCGTAACCTTGCATATCTTCTCTTTTCAGGTAGCAATCTAATTCCCTTTTGGATACCTCAAGCGAACCTGCCTCCAGCATCCCTTCAGGAAGGGTGCCAGACTCCAACCACTCTCTGGGTGAAAAAAATTTTCCTCGCATCACTTTTACTCTTTTTGCCAATTATTTTGAATCTGAACCCACTAGCTCTTGATGCTCTCTGGAGTAGGAACAGTTTCTCACTATTTAGCCTGTCCATACCCCTCAGGATCTTGAATACCTCTATCAAGTCTCCTCTCAGCCTTCTTTTCTCCATGGAGAACAGTCCCAACCTCTCTAACCTATTCTCATAACTACAGTTCTTTATCCCTGGGATTATTCTTGTGAATTGCTTCTGGACGCTTCCCAATGCCTTCACATCCTTCCTCAAGTATGGCACCCAGAACTGGATGCCGTACTCCAGATGAAACCTAACTGGTGTCTTATTCAAGTACAGTATGACCTCCTTACTCTTGTGCTCAATGCCCCTGTTAATAAAGTCTAAGATACTATATACTTTATTAACTACTCTCTCAACATACCCTGCCATCTTTAATACCTATGTATGTATACACTGAGGTACCTCTGTTCCTGCACCTCCTTTAGACTCTCTCCCCTTGTTACATACTGTCTCACCATATTCTTCCTGCCAAAATGGATCACCTCACACTTCCCTACATTGAACTTCATCTGCCCAGTTCACCAACATGTATATGTCCTTTTGAAGTTAAAGACTATCTTCACCACAATTGCCAACTTTTCCAATCTTCATGTCATCTGCATATTTTGAAATCATACCCTGCACACTATAATCTAGGTCATATATATCAGGAAGAGCAAGGGTCCCAACACTGATCCCTGGGGAACTCCACTACAAATCTTCCTCCAATCTGAAAAACAACCATTTATCACTACTCTCTGTTTCCTGTCACTCAGCCAATTTCTTATTCTAGTGCTTATTTTCTCTTTTATTCCATGACGTAGAATTTTGCTCACAAGTCTGTTGTGTGGCACTGTATCAAATGCTTTTCAAAAATCCATATACACTTCAACAATGTTTCCCTTATCAACCTTCTCTGTTACTTCCACAAAAAACTCCAGCAAGTTAGTTAAACATGATTTTCCCTTAATGAATCCATGCTGGCTTTCCTTAATCATCCAGCATTTGTCTAAGTGACTATTGATTTTATCCTGAACATTAATTTCCAGAATTTTCCTGACCACTGAGCTCAGACTGACTGGTCTGTAATTGACAGCTTTATCCTTGTTCCCTTTTTTGAACAAGGGTGTAACATTCACAATTCCCCAGTCCTCTGGCACCTCCCCTGTGTCTAAGGAAGGCTGGGAGATTATACACTGGAAGATTATTAATTTCCACTCTCACTTCCCTCAGTACCTTTAGATGCATCTCATCCGGTCCTAATACCTCATCTATTTTAAGAAAAGATAGCCTTTCTAATACCTCCTCCTTCTCAACTGTAAATTATTCTAGTGTAGTTACCTCCTCTCTCACCTCGACCTGGGTAGCATCTTCTTCCTTTGTAAAGACTAATACAAAGTACTCGTTCAATATCCCCGCTATTTCTCCACCCTCCACATGCAAGTCCCCTTTTTTGTCCCTAATCTTTTTATTACCACCCTATTTTTATTTACACTCTTATAGAAGACCTTGGGATTCCCTTCCATGTTCGCTGTCAGCTTCCTTTCATGCTCTCTCCTTGCTTTTCCTATTAGTTTCTTCACTTCCCTTCTGCCCTTCTATATTTAGCCTGATTCTCCATTGTATTTTCTACCTGACATCTGTTGTATGGGCACTTCACAGAATCACAGAACTTTAACAGCAAAGAGGAGACCGTTCGGCTCATTGTGTCTGCACCAGCTCTCCAAATGAGCCTTATGACCTGGTGCCATTGCCTGCCTATTCCCCGTATCCCTGCACATTGTTTCTATTCAAATAATCATCCAATGCCCTCTTGAATGCCTTGATTGAACCTGCCTCCACCACACTTCCAGGCAGTGCATTCCAGACCTGAACCATTCATTGTGTGAAAAAGTTTTTTCTCACATTACATTTGCTTCTTTTGCAAATCACTTTAAATCTATGCCCTCTCGTTCTTGATCCTTTTACGAGCAGTAACAGCTTCTCCCTATCTACTCTGTCCAGCCCCCTCATGATTTTGAACATTGCTATCCAATCTCCTCTTAGCCTCTTCTCTCTAAGGAGAACAGTCCCAACTTCTCCAATCTATCTTCATAACTGAAGTTTTACATCCCAGGGACCATTCTTATAAACCTCTTCTGCACTCTTTCCAATGTGTTCACATCCTTCCTATAATGTGGCATCCAGAACCGTACACAATACTCCAGCTGAGGTCTAATGAGTGTCTTATATAGATTCAGCATAACCTCCTTGCTCTTGTACTCTTGTGCCCCTTTTAATAAAGCCCAGAATACTTTATGCTTTAGTAACAGCTCTCTCCATCTGTCCTGCCACCTTCAATGATCTATGCACATATACAGCCAGGTCATTCTGCTCCTGCACCCCCTTCAAAATGTCACCTCTTATTTTATATTGTCTGTCAATGTTCTTCCTAACAAAATGCATCACCTCACACTTCTCTACATTGAACTTCCTCTGCCACCTATCTGCCCACTCCACCAACTTGTCTATGTCCTTTTGAAGTTCTGCACTGTCCTCCTCACAGTTTACAACACTCCCAAGCTTTGTATCATCCACAAACCTTGAAATTGTCCCCTGCACACTAAGGTCTAGATCATTTATATATATCAGGAAAAGCAAGGGTCCCAATACCGACCCCTGCGGAACTCCACTACAAACCTTCTTCCAGTCCGAAAAACATCCACTGACCATTACTCTCTGCTTCCTATTTTTCAGCCAATTTTGTATCCACATTGCTCCTGCCCATCTTATTCCATGAGCAATAATTTTTCTCACAAGTCTGTTGTGTGGCACTGCATCAAATGCTTTGTGAAAGTCCATGTACACCACATCAACAGCATTACCCTCATTAACCTTTTCTGTTACCTCTTCAAAAAACTCCAGCAAGTTAGTTAAATATGATTTCCCCTTTAGAAATCCATGTTGGCTCTTCCTTATCAACCCATATTTTTCCATGTGTCTACTGTGTATCCCGAATAATTGTTTCTTGCCCACCACTGAAGTTAAATTGACTGGTTTGTAATCTCTGGGTTTATCCTTACAATCTTTTTTGAACAAGGGCATATTGTTTGCAATTCTCCAGTCCTTCTTCCTTTCCATCTTCACCTTTATCTTTCTCGTCACCGAGGGCGCTCTGAATTTATTTTTCCAACCTTTCCCCTTCAAGAGTATATACCTTGATATTGCCTGCAATACTTTTTCTTTGAAGGTGGCCTTTTGCTCAGCCACTGTCCTTTCTGCCAACAATTGATTCCAACTCACTTGACTCAGATGCATTCTAATCTCATAGAAGTTGGCTTTCCCCCAATTAATTAACCCTGCTCTGGATTGTGCCTTGTCCTTTTCCATGACCAATCTAAACTTTATGATACAATGATCACTGTCCCCTAGAGGCTCTCCCACAGATATTTGATCTAACTGTACCAACTCATTCCTCAGAACCAGGTCTAAAAGTGCATGTCTTCTCACTGGACCAGAAACATTCTGCTGCGGAAAATTATCTTGAACACATTCCAGGAACTTTCGCCCCTCGTCCCTTTGTACTACTCCTATCCCAGTCTATATGTGGATAATTGAAGTCCCCATTATGATTACTCTATAATTTTTGCATCTCTCTGTAATTTCTTTGCAAATTTGTTTCTTCACATCTCTTCCATTAGTTGGTGGTCTATATGCTACACCAATCAATATTGCACCTTTCTCATTCCTTACCTCTAGCTAGAGAGATTCTGAGCTTGATCCCTCTGGAACATCCTCTCTCTCCAGTACTGTAATGCCATCTTAAATCAATATTGCCACTCCCCTGCCTTTTCTTCCTTTCCTGTTCTCTCCTTGTACCCAGGGATATTTAACACCCAGTCCTGCCCTTCTTTGAGCCAGGTTTGTGTTATAACAACATCATAATTCCATTTGTCAACCTGTGCCTGCAGTTCACCAATCTTTTTAACCACACTCCATGCATTTACATACATTAGCCCTGATTTAGGCTTTTTTACTTTCCCCCTTATTCTGACCCCATCTAATGACTTACTATTGCCTACCCTAATTCTATCAAACTCACCAAGTACTTTATCTACCTTGATACTACTCTCTGATATATCCTTGTTATCCGTTGATACTTATCTATTTCCCACTGCCAGTTTTCCTGTTCTCCACTCTGAATTTCCCCTCAGGTCCCCATCCCCTACCAATCTAGTTTAAACCCAGTTTATTCACAGTTCTAGTTTATTCACAGTTGGACAATTCCACAGGCATTGTTCACCCTCTGGTATGGTGCCATGCAAGCATTATTTGGAGGTGCCACTGATCAGTGAGCGCTGACAGATTGTTTACTGTATGTGCCACTGTGACTGTGCTCAACACAGGAGTGGTCAGAGCGAAACCCAACAATATTTTCCAGCAGGAGCGTTGACTCCACTGACTGTACACCAACTGCTGGTACAGCACAGCGTGGGCACATCTTGTGCTGCTAAGATTCAAGCCCTGATCACATGAGAGCATGGAGTCAGAGAGAGCTTGGGTAAAGTATTTAATGGCGATTCTGTCTTATGTCAATTCTCACCTCCTGTTGTTCTTCCGGCTGTCACCTCAAGAATCACATTGCTATCATCATGTTCCTCCTTTTGCACCAAAGTTTGAAGGAGCTGAAGGTATAGAAAAGAAAGCAATTTAAACTGCACACTAAAAATATTGCTGACATGCAGTTTCTTTTATAAAAGCAAACTACTGCGGGTGCTGGAAATCTGAAATGAAAACAGAAAATGCTGGAAAAACTCAGCAGGTCTGGCAGCATCTGTGGAGAAAGAAACAGAACTAATGTTTCAAGTCCATATAACTCTTCTTCAGAGCTCTATACACTTGGAGAGACACGGATTAATCAGGGATAGTCAGCATGGATTTGTTAAGGGAAGGTCGTGTTTGACAAATTTGATCAAATATTTTGAGGAAGTAACCAGGAGTGTTGATGAGGGTAATGCATTTGATGTGGTCTACATGGGCTTTAGCAAGGTTTTTGATAAGGTTCCTCATAGCAGACTGGTGAAGAAAGTAAGAGCCCATAGGATCCAAGGCAAAGTGGCACATTGGATCCAAAATTGGCTGAGAGGCAGGAAGCAGAGGGTGATGGTAGAGGGATGTTTCTGTGACTGGAAGTCTGTTTCCAGTGGGGTTCCGCAGGGCTCGGTGCTGGGGCTCTTGCTGTTTGTGGTATACATAAATGACTTGGGCTTAAATGTAAGGGGTATGATCAAGACGTTCACGGATGGCATGAAAATTGGTAGGGTGGTAAATAGTGAGGAGGATAGCCATAAAGTGCAGGAGGATATCAATGGACTGGTCAGGTGGACAGAGCAGTGGTAAATGAAATTCAACCCAGAAAAGTGTGAGGTACTGCACTTGGGGAGGGCAAACAAGGCAAGGGATTACAACTATGAATGGTAGGACCCTGGAAAGTACTGAAGATCAGAGGGACCACGGTATGCATAACCACAGATCCCTGAAGGTAACAGGGCAGATAGATAAGGTGGTTAAGAAGGCAAATGGGATACTTGCCTTTATTAGCCGAGACATAGAATACAAGAGCAGGGAGGTTATGCTGGAACTGTATAAAATACTGGTTAGGCCACAACTGGAGTACTGCGTGCAGTTCTGATCACCACCTTATGGAAAGGATGTGATTGCACTGGAGAGGGTGCAGAGGAGATTTACCGGGATGCTGCCTGGGCTGAAGGGCCTGAGCTACGAGGGAAGGTTTGATAGGCTAGAGTTGTTTTCCTTGGAGCAGCGAAGGTTGGGAGGGGACCTGATAGAGGTGTATAAGGTTATGAGCGGTATAGATAGGGTGGATAGAAAGGCAGTTTTTCCTTTAATAGAGGGGTCAATAACCTGGGGGCATAGATTTAAGGTAAGAGATAGAAGGCTAAGAGGGGACTTGAAGGGAATTTTTTTCATCCAGAGGGTGGTGGAAGTTTGGAACTCACTGCCTGGAAGGGTGGTTGAGTCAGAAACTCTCGTAACATTTAAGAAGTATTTAGATATTCACTTGCATTACCATTGCCTCCAGGGCTATGGGCCAAGCACTAGAAAATGGGATTAGTGTAGTCAGATCTTTGTTGACTGGCATGGGCACAATGGGCTGAATGGCCTCCTTTTGTGCTGGAAACGTCTATGAGTATTAATCAGCAGCAAATATGAACATACAAGGGGCAGGGAAAGAGATTCCGAGATGCTGACTGTTTGTTTTGTGATAAAAGTCAGCGATCCTGAGGTGCTGTCCACAGGATAGTGCTGACCAAAATGCATCGCTGCGGTGACCTTTTAGGCCAAGGATGGGCAGACTACAGCCCACGGGCCACATCTGGCCTGTGGCAACTCTTTATCCAGCACCTCAAGCCGCATTCAGTTTGAACAATTATTTAAGTGCTTGCACTGAGAATCGGAGACTTTGATAGGCGATGGAAATCAGATTATCTGCTTTTATCTGTACAAGTAAAATGACCTTTAATGAATGTGGTCCAAGGTTACCAATGAGTGGCAGTTGGCTGCTTGTCATGTGAGAGGAGGGGAGTGCACATGGAGGAGCAGTAAGAACAGCATAAAGATTTACAATATCAGTAGCCCTCTGATTGATTCCTGCTGAGTTTGTATTGAGCACTGGAACAGATTTAACTGAAGTTTTAAAGTGCCAGTGAGTATAGCATAGATAGGTTATTGATGAGTTACTGTGCCTATCAAACATTTTCACTGATTTGGCATCAAGCATTTATGAGGTTCTGTTAAAATATTTTTAAATAGATAAATAATTGTTAGCATGAAATTTGTTTATCTGTAATTGTTAGAATTATATCTTCTGACAGTTTAAACTGTTTACATTTTTTTTTTGTTTCACAAAACTTTACAGCATTTGTCAAGTAAACAGTTTTACAGTTTGAATAAAGGCATACTATCAAGTTTTGGGTAAACCTGTATCATGTTCAGTAGCATGTCATTAAGTGTCATTTTTCTTCAGTGTGGAAATGATCATGGAGGGTTCTTCATAACAATAAATGCCCATAACAAATTTGAATGGCAGTTGTTAGCATAATTCATTTGATGTGTGCAGCCCTCCACAGCTCACCAAAACTTAAGTGGTTCAATTAATTGCCCAAATTTTTTTTAGGTTGTTTTTCCATTGAGACTCCCTCAGATGTTTTCTGGGCACATGCTGAGCTTCAGGTGCAGGAGTAGTGGAAGGAAAGGTGGGGAACAGTTTGAAGCAACGTTACCTGGGGCTAGCTTTAGATTTCTGACGTGTTACAGTTTACGAGCAAATGAGATTTGAAAAAGACATTCTTAAAATCTTTAGAAAACTCTATATTCAGGGAGTGTGTTAAACTTTGACTCACTTTAATGTAATTTTTATTTGGATGTTACTCTGGAATGCTTGTGAATTGAAATAGGTCAAAGTATTGGTAAATCCTAACAAGTTAGCCCATTCACAAAAATGACCTCTGGAAGCAATCTTGTTTCTGGACCAATGTTTTGTGCTCAGTTGATGGAACACAGTCTTCCACTATATTCTTTAGGTGTATTAGTCTGCACTTACACAATTGTTACTGTGTTCAGATCAATAAAGACTTAATGCCTGGACAGAAATTCTCCTTTTGCTCCTTTGTATCTTCTCACCAAAGTGCAGATGTGGAATTTGACTGAAAAGTTCAGGATTTCAAGTCCCATTCACACTGGGCCCAGAAAATTGGCTTACTTCGGGGCACTCCAAGCTCATGAATGATAACATCATTGTGTTATACTACAACAGTAAGAGTGATATAACATCCTTAAAATTACATCACAGAGCATTAGGTAAGGTGTTAAGTGTTAAGGTAAATGAGCTTGTGGTGCAGATTGAAATTGGCAAGTATGATGTGGTAGGCATTACGGAGACATGGCTGCAAGGGGATCAGGACTTGGAGCTAAATATCCAAGGATATACATCCTATCGAAAAGATAGGCAGGTTGGCAGAGGGGGTGGGGTTGCTCTGTTAGTAAGAAATGAAAGTAAATCAATAGCAAGAAATGATGTAGGGTCAGATGCTGTAGAATCTGTGTGGGTAGAGTTGAGGAACCACAAAGGTAAAAAAACCATAATAGGAGTTATGTACAGGCCTCCGAACAGTAGTCAGGATGTGGGGCACAAGATACACCAGGAGATAGAAAAGGTGTGTAAGAAAGGCAAGGTTACAGTGATCATGGGGGATTTCAATATGCAGGTAGACTGGGAAAATCAGGTTGGTAGTGGATCCCAAGAAAAGGAATTTGTGGAATGTCTACGAGATGGCTTTTTGGAGCAGCTTGTGGTGCAGCCCACTACGGAACAGGCAATTCTAGATCTAGTGATGTGTAATGAGGCAGATTTGATAAGGTGAAGGAACCCTGAGGAGGAAGTGACCATAATATGATAGAATTTAAAACAAAAACAGAATTACCTGGAAAAACTCAGCAGGTCTGGCAGCATCGGCAGAGAAGAAAAGAGTTGATGTTTCGAGTCCTCATGACCCTTCAACAGAACTGAGTGAATCCAAGGAAGGGGTGAAACATAAGCTGGTTTAAGGTGTGTGTGGCCGGGGGGCGGGCGGGGGGGTGGTTTTGGGAGAGAAGTGGAGGTGGTTGGTGTGGTTGTAGGGACAAACAAACAGTGATAGAAGCAGATCATCAAAAGATGTCACAGACAACAGAACAAAAGAACACATAGGTGTTAAAGTTGGTGATATTATCTAAACGAATGTGCTAATTAAGAATGGATGGTAGGGCACTCAAGGTATAGCTCTAGTGGGGGTGGGGGGAGCATAAAAGATTTAAAAATAATGGAAATAGGTGTGAAAAGAAAAATCTATATAATTTATTGGAAAGAACATAAGGAAGGGGGAAGAAACTGAAAGAGGGTAGGGGTGGAGGAGGGAGCTCAAGACCTAAAGTTGTTGAATTCAATATTCAGTCCGGAAGGCTGTAAAGTGCCTAGTCGAAAGATGAGGTGTTGTTCCTCCAGTTTGCGTTGGGCTTCACTGGAACAATGCAGCAAGCCAAGGACAGACATGTGGGCAAGAGAGCAGGGTGGAGTGTTAAAATGGCAAGCGACAGGGAGGTTTGGGTCATTCTTGCGGACAGACCGCAGGTGTTCTGCAAAGCGGTCGCCCAGTTTACGCTTGGTCTCTCCAATGTAGAAGAGACCGCATTGGGAGCAACGAATGCAGTAGACTAAGTTGGGGGAAATGCAAGAGAAATGCTGCTTCACTTGAACGGAGTGTTTGGGCCCTTGGACGGTGAGGAGAGAGGAAGTGAAGGGGCAGGTGTTACATCTTTTGCGTGGGCATGAGGTGGTGCCATAGGAGGGGGTTGAGGAGTAGGGGGTGATGGAGGAGTGGACCAGAGTGTCCCAGAGGGAACGATCCCTACGGAATGCCGATAGTGGGGGGTGAAGGGAAGATGTGTTTGGTGGTGGCATCATGCTGGAATTGGCGGAGGATGATCCTTTGAATGCGGAGACTGGTGGGGTGATAAGTGAGGACAAGGGGGACCCTATCATGTTTCTGGGAGGGAGGAGAAGGCATGAGGGCAGATGCGCGGGAGATGGGCCGGACACGGTTGAGGGCCCTGTCAACGACCGTGGGTGGAAAACCTCGGTTAAGGAAGAAGGAGGGCATGTCAGAGGAACTGTTTTTGAAGTTGGCATCATTGGAACAGATGCGACAGAGGCAAAGGAACTGAGAGAATGGGATGGAGTCCTTACAGGAAGCAGGGTGTGAGGAGCTGTAGTCAAGGTAGCTGTGGGAGTCGGTAGGTTTGTAATGGATATTGGTGGACAGTCTATCACCAGAGATTGAGACAGAGAGGTCAAGGAAGGGAAGGGAAGTGTCAGAGATGGACCACGTGAAAATGATGGAGGGGTGGAGATTGGAAGCAAAATTAATAAATTTTTCCAAGTCCCGAGAGCATGAAGCAGCACCGAAGTAATCATTGATGTACCGGAGAAAGAGTTGTGGAAGGGGGCCGGAATAGGACTGGAACAAGGAATGTTCCACATACCCCATAAAGAGACAGGCATAGCTGGGGCCCATGCGGGTACCCATAGCCACACCTTTTATTTGGAGGAAGTGAGAGGAGTTGAAGGAGAAATTGTTCAGTGTGAGAACAAGTTCAGCCAGACGGAGGAGAGTAGTGGTGGATGGGGATTGTTCGGGCCTCTGTTCGAGGAAGAAGCTAAGGGCCCTCAGACCATCCTGGTGGGGGAGGGAGGTGTAGAGGGATTGGACGTCCATGGTGAAGAGGAAGCGGTTGGGGCCAGGGAACTGGAAATTTTGATGTGACGTAAGGTGTCAGAGGATCACGGATGTAGGTGGGAAGGGACTGGACAAGGGGAGAAAGAAGGGAGTCAAGATAACGAGAAATGAGTTCTGTGGGGCAGGAGCAAGCTGAGACGATCGGTCTACCGGGACAGTTCTGTTTGTGGATTTTGGGTAGGAGGTAGAAGCGGGCCGTCCGAGGTTGGGCGACTGTCAGGTTGGAAGCTGTGGGAGGAAGATCCCCAGAGGAGATGAGGTCAGTGACAGTCCTGGAAACAATGGCTTGATGTTCACTGGTGGGGTCATGGTCCAGGGAGAGGTAGGAGGAAGTGTCTGCGAGTTAACGCTCAGCCTCCACGAGGTAGAGGTCAGTGCACCAGACAACAACAGCACCACCCTTGTCAGCGGGTTTGATGACAATGTCAGGGTTGGACCTGAGAGAATGGAGTGCAGTAAGTTCAGAGAGAGAGAGATTAGAATGGGTGAGAGGAGCAGAGAAATTGAGACGACTAATGTCGCGCCGACAGTTCTCAATGAAAAGATCAAGAGAAGGTAAGAATCCAGAGGGAGGGGTCCAGGTGGAGGGAGAATATTGGAGGTGGGTGAAAGGATCCGTTGAACGGGGAGAGGACTCCTGCCCAAAGAAGTGAGCCCGGAGACGAAGACGGCGGAAGAAGAGTTCAGCATCATGCCGAGCCCGAAATTCATTGAGGTGAGGGCGTAAGGGTATGAAACTAAGTCTTTTGCTGAGCACTGCACGTTCAGCATCGGCGAGGGGAAGGTCAGGGGGTATAGTGAATACACGGCTGGGGCTGGGATTGGAAGATGGGGTGGGGACGGAGGGTCAGGCAGGGGTGGAGGGTCCTAGATGGGTGTTGGTGTCGATGAGTTGTTGGAGCTTGCGTTCCTTAACACTTGAGAGAAAGAGAAAAGGTTTCTCGTTGAGGCGTCGGATGAGACGAAGAAAAAAATGAAACTGGGGCACCCGCAGCTTTGAAAAAGGGTACGGCGGTGCTGCTGGAGGGAGAGGTCGAGTGTGCTCATATGGCAGCATGATGCCACCACCAAACACATCTTCCCTTCACCCACCCTATCGGCATTCCGTAGGGATCGTTCCCTCCGGGACACCCTGGTCCACTCCTCCATCACCCCCTATTCCTCAACCCCCTCCTATGGCACCACCTCATGCCCACGCAAAAGATGTAACACCTGCCCCTTCACTTCCTCTCTCCTCACCGTCCAAGGGCCCAAACACTCCTTTCAAGTGAAGCAGCATTTCACTTACATTTCCCCCAACTTAGTCTACTGCATTCATTGCTCCCAATGCGGTCTCCTCTACATTGGAGAGACCAAACGTAAACTGGGTGACTGCTTTGCAGAACACCTGCGGTCTGTCCGCAAGAATGACCCAAACCTCCCTGTCGCTTGCCATTTTAACACTCCACCCTGCTCTCTTGCCCACATGTCTGTCCTTGGCTTGCTGCATTGTTCCAGTGAAGCCCAACGCAAACTGGAGGAACAACACCTCATCTTTCGACTAGGCATTTTACAGCCTTCCGGACTGAATATTGAATTCAACAACCTTAGGTCTTGAGCTCCCTCCTCCATCCCCACCCCCTTTCTGTTTCTTCCCCCTTCCTTTTGTTTTTTCCAATAAATTATATAGATTTTTCTTTTCCCACCTATTTCCATTATTTTTAAATATTTTTAAATCTTTTATGCTCCCCCCACCCCAACTAGAGCTATACCTTGAATGCCCTACCATCAATTCTTAATTAGCACATTCGTTTAGATAATATCACCAACTTTAACACCTGTGTTCTTTTGTTCTGTTGTCTGTGACATCTTTTGATGATCTGCTTCTATCACTGCTTGTTTGTCCCTACAACCACACCAACCACCTCCACTTCTCTCCCCCCACCCAAACCACACCCCCCCACCCCCCACACACACACACACACACACACACACCTTAAACCAGCTTATATTTCACCCCTTCCTTGGATTCACTCAGTTCTGTTGAAGGGTCATGAGGACTCGAAATGTCAACTCTTTACTTCTCCGCCGATACTGCCAGACCTGCTGAGTTTTTCCAGGTAATTCTGTTTTTCTTTTGGATTTCCAGCATCCGCAGTTTTTTTGTTTTTATATATGATAGAATTTACCCGGCAATTTGACAGGAAAAAGCTGGAATCAGATGTAACGGTATTACAGTTGAATAAAGGCAACTACAGAGGCAAGAGGGAGGAGCTGGCCAGAATTGACTGGGAGATGAGCCTAACAGTAAAGACAGTGGAACAGCAATGTTACTCTGGGAGTAATTTGGGAAACACAGCAAAAATTCATCCCTAGGAAGAAGAAGCATACTAAAGGGAGGACAAGGCAACCATGGCTGACAAGGGAAGTCAGGGACAGCATAAAAGCTAAAGAGAAAGCATACAATGCAGCGAAGAGCAGTGGGAAACCAGGGGATTGGAAAGCCAACAGAGGACAACTAAAAAAGAAATAATGAGGGAGATTAAATACGAGGGTAAACTAGCCAGTAATATAAAAGAAGATTGCAAGAGTTTTTTTTTAGATATATAAAGGGTAACAGAGAGGTAAAAGTGGACACTGGGCCGCTGGAAAATGACGTTGGGGAAGTGGTAGTGGGGAACAAAGAAATGGCGGAGGAACTGAATAGGTACTTTGCGTCAGTCTTCATGGTGGAAGACACGAGTGACATCCCCAAAGTTCAAGAGAGTCGGGGGGCAGAGGTGAGTGTGGTGGCCATTATCAAGGAGAAGGTGCTAGGAAAACTGAAAGCTCTGATGGTGGATAAATCACCTGGACCAGATGGATTACATCCCAGAGTTCTGAAGGAGATAGCTGAAGAGATAGTGGAGGCGTTAGTGGTGATCTTTCAGGAATCACTGGAGTCAGGGAGGGTCGCAGAGGACTGGAAAATCGCTAATGTAACCCCCCTGTTTAAGAAGGGAGTGAGGCAAGAGACGGGAAATTACAGATCGATTAGCCTGATGTCAGTAAGATTTTAGAGTCCATTATTAAGGATGAGATTTCAGAATACTTGGAAGTGCATGGTAAAATCAGGCAAAGTCAGCATGGTTTCATCAAGGGGAGGTCATGCCTGACAAATCTGTTAGAATTCTTTGAGGAGGTGGCGAGTAGGTTAGACAAAGGAGAGCCAATGGATGTTATCTACTTGGACTTCCAGAAGGCCTTCGACAAGGTGCTGCACAGGAGGCTGCTCAGTAAGATAAGAGCCCATGGTGTTAGAGGCAAGATTTTAGCATGGATAGAAGATTGGCTGTCTGGCAGGAGGCAGAGTGTGGGGATAAGGGGGTCCTTCTCAGGATGGCGGCCGGTGACTAGTGGAGTTCCGCAGGGGTCAGTGTTGGGACCACAACTTTTCACTTTATACATTAATGATCTAGATGAAGGAACTGAGGGCATCCTGGCTAAGTTTGCCGATGATACAAAGATAGGTGGAGGGACAGGTAGTATTGAGGAGGTGGGGAGGCTGCAGAAGGATTTGGACAGATTAGGAGAATGGGCAAAGAAGTGGCAGATGGAATACAACGTGGGGAAGTGTGAGGTCATGCACTTTGGTAGGAAGAATAGAGGCATGGACTATTTTCTAAATGGGGAGAGAATTCAGAAATCTGGAGTCCAAAGGGACTTGGGAGTCCTAGTCCAGGATTCTCTTAAGGTTAACTTGCAGGTTGAATCGGTAGTTAGGAAGGCAAATGCAATGTTGGCATTTATTTCAAGAGGACTAGAATATAAAAGCAGGGATGTGCTGCTGAGGCTTTATAAGGCTCTGGTCAGACTGCATTTAGAATATTGTGAGCAATTTTGGGCCCCGTATCTCAGGAAGGATGTGCTGGCCCTGGAGAAGGTCCAGAGGAGGTTCACGAGAATGATCCCAGGAATGAAAGGATTAACATATGATGAACGTTTGAGGACTCTGGGTCTATACTCGATGGAGTTTAGAAGGATGAGGGGGGATCTGATTGAAACTTACAGAATACTGAGGGGCCCGGATAGAGTGGACATGGGGAAGATGTTTCCATTAGTGGGAGAGACTAGGGCCCGTGGGCACAGTCTCAGAGTAAAGGGAAGACCTTTTAAAACAGAGATGAGGAGAAACTTCTTTAGCCAGAGAGTGGTGAATCTATGGAATTCATTGCCACAGAAGGCTGTGGAGGCCAGGTCATTGAGTGTATTTAAGACCGAGATAGATAGGTTCTTGATTGGTAAGGGGATCAAAGGTTACGGGGATCAAAGGTTACGGGGAGAAGGCGGGAGAATAGGGTTGAGAAACTTATCAGCCATGATTGAATGGCGGAGCAGACTCAATGGGCCGACTGGCCTAATTTCTGCTCCTATGTCTTATGGTCTTATGGTTAGCAGACAAAATTTGGTGTTGAGCCACATGGCGATATTAGGACCAGGCCAAAGAGACAGGTTTTAAGGAGTGACATGGCGAGGGAGGTAAAGAGAAGTAGTTCAGAGGGAATTCCAGAGCTTAGGGGCCCCAGCAGCTGAATTGTCAACGAAAATGGAGGATATGCAAGAGGCTGGAATTGGAGATGCGCAGAGACCTTGGAAGGTTGCAGGGATGGTGGAGGATACAGAGGTAGGGAGGAGCAGGATGGAGGATGATGTAGAAGTGGAAGAGGAGGAGGACAGATTCCACAGCCTCACTGGCAATCGATAAAACAACTGCTGGTGTGTGATTTGGTTCAAAGTCAAATCCATTTCTGCTCACTGACAATTTATTTTTGACCAGTTAGGAGACCAATCACTGATATGATCATTGATTGTTTGATTACAAAAAAAAAATCAAACTTTTGATGCTTTCTCAAGTTTGACTAGGCAAATGGCTGAAGTAGACAAGAAATGCAGATGAACTTGTCAGAGATGTGCGCACAGGTGTACAGTGCTAGTAGGAAGCTGATTTTAAAAGGGACCAGCTTCCCTCACCAACAACCTGTAACCAATTAACAAAAACTTGGACAAAATGTTTCGGAATTAGTGCTGAAAAGTGTGTTACAAAATACTCCTGTTATATATAACAGGAGACTTTCAGAATTATCGGCGGTTAGGAAAAAAACAACTAAAGGAACTAACTTTAGAGTCACGTAACCTGCTTGCACCTCCTAGAAAATAGAATTGCTGTGACACAGGATTCAACTGGAATTCATCACTCCTGCCCATCATCATCGGCTGTTCATTTTGAAATGCAGCCAGATTGGCAGAAAGAGAGGTTCCTCTCTGTCATGTGTAACTTCAATATGAGTTTCAACAGTAAATTGGCCATCTCGCTTAGAGAAATCAGACAACTAACTGGTGAAGGAAATAGAGAAAAACGCACTGACGCAGTAGTTCAAAGACAAGCTGAACCAATCACATTAAGATTTCAATATCTGAATGGAGTGGCTTGGTTCTCCCTTGTCTGCAGATGTCAGAACAAAGCTTTGCAGAGACCACCAGTCTTACTGCAGCTGTTTATTTAGACTCCTTCAGCCAATGGAATGAGTTAAAGAAACTACCACCAAGCTAAGACAAAACAACAAATCTTCATTTTTCTCACAATCCTCACGTTCAGCAACTCTAAAAACCATCCTTGCATGGGCACATTCACTTTGATGGAGGCATGAAGCGGAGGTTAAGAAGCAAGTGGATAATGCTCTAACACATATTACGATGAAGCGTACTGCTCACCATGACCTCGAGACATTCCTGATTGCTGCTCTCTGCCTCACTCATCAGTTCTTTACTTCTTGGCTGGGTGTGGGGAAGAGGACAGTAAACAGGGCTCCTTGGTACATTCGGCTCTAAGATGTCGTGGTCATTGACTGAAGTTCGACCCTCTCAAATGATGGCAATCTACTACCCAGGCCAGTACCCCAGGACACTTCAACAAGCTAGTGCATTATGGGAGGTCTGCAAGCAGATGGAGGTGGTTAGGGCAATGAAGGCTGTTTTTTTCACTATAGCTCTGGAAAACAAGAGGCTAATGCCCAATTTGTGGTAGAGTGTACTTGGCTGGACAGGCAATGGGGTGTTTACTGGATCTTGCGTCTGGAAGGCTGTGGAGGTTAGGTACGTATCTTCAGGAGTACCCCTGCATTTTCCTTCACCCAGAAGCCTTTCCAACATATACCTAAATTCTCTGTGCTCAGGTTTAAGTAGCACGTTAAGTGGGGTGGGTGTGGGGATGGAAGAGAGAGGGCAGGAAGCGGAGAGGGCGGGAGGCGAAGAGGGCAGGAGGCGGAGAGTGCGTGATTCAGAGGGGGACACAGAGACAGAGAGAGAGCAGAGAGCGCAGAAAGAGCAGAGAGAAAGTGAGCAGAGAGAGAGAGTGGGAGAGAACTCCAAATCAGACACACAGTTTTTCAACAGGCCGATGGATTTCTACTCCATCCTCTATGTGCCTTCATAATTAATTGCTGCACTTGCAACCAACTTTTTGTGACTCATGTACGAGGGCACCCAGATCCCTCTGTACCATTCTGCAGTGTCTCTCTTCATTTAAATAATATTCTGCCTTTCTAATCTTTCTACCAAAGTGGACAACCTCACATTTTACACAATATTTGCCAAATTTTACACACATTTTCCAAATTTTAGCCCACTCACTTAACCTTTATCTATATCCGTTTGTAGATCCTCTGTACCCTCCTCACAACTTGCTTCCCAACCTATTTTTGTCTCATCAGCAAATGTGGCTACAAACATCTCCGTCCCTTCACCAAGTCATTAATAGATTGTAAATAGTTAAAGCCCCACAACTGATCCCTGTGGCACTCCACAAATTACAGTTGGCCAACCTGAAAATGACCCATTTATCCCGACTCTGTTTCCTGTTAGTTAGCCAATCCTTTATCCATGTTAATATATTACCCCAACATCACGGACACTTACATAGTAACCCTTTATTGACACCTTACCAAATGTAAGAATCTGGTTCAGCCTCAGCCAGAAGTGAGAAAGAGGGATGGTATCAGGGGCTGGAGAACAGAGATTGTGAGGTCAAATAAAGATAATTGTTTCAGTCTTCCCAATATTTAGTTGGAGGCAATTTCTGCTCAAGCAGTACTGGATGTCGGACAAGCAGTCCGACAAACTATTTGTACCACTTTATGAAGTGTTTCCTAGATACACAGTTACACTCACTTTTCCCTGTAAAACTGCAATGCTTTTGCTGAGCTGCTCGCGTTCTTCAACAACCAAAGGTACCAGCTCCCAGTCATCTCTGGCCTTCAGACCTGAAAGTAAGTAAGTTAAAAATTAGAAATAAGTAATTGTTTTAAAACTAGCAATGAAATTTAAAGTTGTTGTTGTTTAATTTCAGGTTCCTTAAATTGACTAATAGCCAGTGTGTAATGGTTCTGCTTACTCCACAAGTGGTTAGTGTTAAGTCAAGCATCAAATGGTCAGCATTGGGATCTAACAAGCAGCATTTCAATCTCACCTATTTCAGCTTTACTTGATCACTCATATCATCACCGTTCTTAGTTTTTACATAGGATTTTACAGCACAGAACCAGGCTATTCAGGCCAAGTCATGTTAGTGTTGAAACTCCACATGAGCTTCCTCCCTCCCTTTATCATCTCACTGTCAGAATATATCGCTCCAGTCCTTTATCCCTCATGTACTTATCTAGCCTCCCTTTAACACGTTGATACTATTCACTTCAATAGTGGGAGACAATGGCATAATGGTAATGTCATTGAAATAGTAATCCAGAGGCCCAGGTTAATGCCCTGGGGACATGGGTTCAAACCCAACCACAGCTGGTAGAATTTAAAATTCAATTAATAAATCTGGAATATAAAGCTAGTTGACCATGACAACTATCACCATGGTGAAGAAATATCTTTAAAAGCAGTCACAGTTGTAATGTGGGAAATGCAGCAGCCAATTTATGCACAGCAAGCACCCACAGATAGCAATATGATAAAAATTATACAATCTGTTGTAGTACATGGTTGAGGAATAAATTCAGTTCAGAAACTAAGTTCACAAACAGGACCAGCCATATAAATAGTGTGGTTACAAGAACAGGTCAGAGGCTAGGAATCCTGCAGTGAGTAACTTCCCAATCCTGACTTCCCAAAGCCTGTCCACCATCTACAAAGCACAAGTCAGGAATGTGATGGAATACTCTCCACTTGCCTGGATGAGTGCAGTTCCAACAACACCCAAGAAGCTCAAAACTATCCAGGACAAGCAGCCCGCTTGATTGGCACCCCATCAACCACCTTCAACTTTGACTTCCTCAACCACCAACACACAATAGCAACAGTGTGTACCATCTACAAGACGCACTGCAGGAATTCACCAAGACTCCTTCGACAGCACTTTCCAAACCCACAACATCGACCACCTAGAAGGCCATGGGCAGCAGATACATGGGAACACCACCACCTGGAAGTTCTCCCCAAGCTACTCACCATCCTGACTTGGAAGTATATCACTGTTCCTTTACTGTCGCTGGGTCAAAATCCTGGAACTCCCTCCCTAACAGCACTGTGGGTGTACCTGCACCACATGACTGCAGCAGTTCAAGAAGGCAGCTCACCACCTCCTTCTCAAGTGCAATTAGGGATGGACAATAAATGCTGACCTAGCCAGCAATGCCCCCACTTCCCATAAATAAATGAAAAATAAAATTAATAATTAGGACTTTAAAAGCCTTTTTTTAAACACAAGTGGTAATACTCATGAGGCTTGTGGAAGCAGTGACAACCAATGATTTCAAAAGGAAATAAACTTGCAGGGCTATGGGAATAGAGCAGGGGAATGGGTCTCACTGGACTGCTTCACAGAGAGATGGCACAGGTTCAAAGGGCCAAAAAGCCTCCTTCTGTGCTATACATGGCTCTATAGGACAAAGGGAAGATTTCCCTGCTCTTCTTTGAAATAATGCCATGGGATCTTTAACATCCAAAAGGACAGACTGTTTAACACTGCATCCGAACATATGGCATCTCTCACAGCACAGCACTACCTCAGTGCTGCATAGGATTTTCGGCCTAGATTTTGGCGCTCAAGTCTCTGAAGTGAGGCTCGCTGCCACAGTGATGACATGAGAGATGTGTTTTATGGTTTTGATGGCAAAGCTGTGGAAATATCACAGAACGTACATTAGAATTGAGCCCAATACTCTGTGCAGTAGGGAGAACAGCTACCTATTTTAATTGTGCCAAAAATACTTCAGGATCTTGGCATGGAGTCAGTTTAAATCTTTAGCTTTACAGCTCATCCATAGGATTTATTCCTTATCAACGGGGATTTTGAGCACCCTTTTGAGATACAGTAAGATTGAACCTAACTGTGGCCATGATTAAGTTCAAATTTGTAGGTTCACAGAGAGAGAGGGACATGAGTTGTCGCATAAAACGTCCAAATTTTTATTTTGTACCAGCCTAATTTAATTTGTAGTTGGCATTAAACTGAAATCTACAGTTTAAATTCTGTTGTTGACAGCCTTAAGCAGGGTTTTTTCAAGGGTTCCAATGAAAGAGCAGCTTAATTAAGAACCAGATGAAATGGGATCCTCATTGAGTGACTCAGACAGGCCTTTTGTGTTAAGAGCATACGTAAGTAGCCAACTTAGTGCAACTTACAATAGAGTGCCGGAGTTGAGCACTTCAGGGAGTTAAGCGGAGAAAGGGAAAAAGGTGTTTGGTTGCTTTTGCCTAAACTTTTTCAGTCTCCAAGAATTGATTCTTGCTCTGCAACAGGAGAAGAAGCTGGTTAATCGGTATCTGGTTGGTGATTAAGGTTTATTCTATTCCGAAAGCTCAAAATAGTATATTTTGAGTGAGAGGTGAATGGGAGGGAATAAAAGGCATGGATTGAGAGGCCTACCTGCAGTGAGACCAGCGGTGGAGTGACATCACGAACCACAATGTGACACGAGTGCAAGGAAACAGATGATTGGTGAGTATTTCTAGTCTTTAAAGTAAAAGTAAGGTCTTTCGTTTGTGTTTAGGTCCCTAGTCTTTCTTTTTTCTCTTTTTCTTAAAAATAAGTTAAGTATAAGATCAATAGTGGTGTAAAAAAAATTAATTACAATAAAGTGTAAAGAGCGGGAGACTCTTCAAGTGTAAAGAGCAGGGATACCAGAGTTATTAATTAATAAATTAAATAAAATATGATTGCAATGGCGGCAGGGGTGATGTGTTGCTGCTGCAGCATGTGGGTTCTGCTGGACACCAAGGTGATCCAGAGCGAACACATCAGTATTAAGTGCTTGCAGCTCAAGGAACAAGTCGGCTTTTGACAAGGTCCCACATAAGAGGCCAGTGGGCAAAATTAAAGCACATGGGATTGGTAGTAATATACTGGCATGGATTGAGAATTGGTTGACAGACCTGACACAGAGTGGAAATAAATGGGCCTTTTTCCAGGTGGCAGGCGGTGACTAGTGGCGAACCGAAAGGATCAGTGTTGGGCCCCAGCTATTCATGACATGTATAAATGACTTGGATGAGGGAACCAAATGCAATATTTCCAAGTTTGCTGACAACACAAAACTGGGCAGGGTTGTGAGTTGTGAGGAGGATGCAAGGAGGCTTCAGGGCGATTTAGACAAGTTGTGAGTGTGGGCAAACACATGGCAGATGCAGAATAACATGGATAAATGTGAAGCTATACACTTCGGTGTGAAAAACAGAAAGGCAGAGTATTACTTAAATGGTGATATATTGGGAAATGTGGATGTACAAAGGGATCTGGGTGTCCTTGTATACCAGTCAATGAAAGTAAACAGGCAGGTGCAACAAGCAATTAGGAAGGCAAATGGTATGTTGGCCTTCATTGCAAGAGGATTTGTGTTCAGAAGTAGGGATGTCTTATTGCAGTTATACAAGGCCTTGGTGAGACCACACCTAGAGTATTTCGTGCAGTTTTTGTCTCCCTACCTAAGAAAGGATATACTTGTCATAGAGGGAGTGCAGCGAAGGTTCACTAGGCTGATACCGGGGATGGCAGGGCTGTCATAGAAGGAGAGATTGGTTTGACTGGGCCTGTATTCACTAGAGTTTATAAGAATGAGAGGGGATCTGATTGAAATAGAAAATTCTAACATCTAGACAGATTAGCTGCAAGGAGGATGTTTCCCCTGGTTGGAGAGTCTAGAACCAGGGGCCACAGTCTCAGGATACGGGGCAGGCCAGTTAGGACAGGAGATGAGGAAAAATTTCTTCACTCAGCGGGTGGTCAACCTGCGGAATTCTCTACCACAGAAGGCTGTGGAGGCCAGGTCACTAAGTATATTCAAGAAATTGATAAATTGTTGGATATTAGGGGCATCAAGGGTCTGGAGAGAAAGTGAGAATATGGTGTTGAGATAGAGGATCAGCCATGATCACATTGAATGGCAGAGCAGACTCGAAGGGCCGAATGGCCTACTCCTGCTCCTAGTTTCTATGTTTTCGGATCCAAGTTGAGGAACTGGAGTCTGAGCTGCAGACATTGCACCACATCAGGGAGGAGGATGTTACCTGGACACTTTGTTCCAGGAGGCAGTCACACCACTCAGATTAGGTAATTAAAATTTGGTCTGTGATCAGGGACAGGAGAGTGTAACTGCAGGTGAGGCAGGTATGTGGACCCAGGGGACAACGTTCAAGGAGCTGTGACCCCTGCAATTGTCCAACGGTTATGAGGTTCTTGCAAGCTGTGTGGACGACAGCAGGGACTGCAGGAAGGAAGCGAACTGACCATGGCACCGTGGTACAGGGAGCCATTCAAGTGGGGGAGGAAATAGGAACGTAGTAGTGGTAGGGGACATTATAATTAGGGAGATAGATACTGATCTCTGCGGCCGTGAACGTGAGTCCTGAAGGCTGTGTTACCTGACCGGTGCCAGGGTTAAGGACATCTCCTCAGGGCTGGAGAGAGACTTGGAGTGGAAGGGGAGGAATCCAGTTGTCATCGTCCAAATTGGTACCAACGACATTGACAGGAATAGGAAGGAGGTCCTGTTGAAAGAATTTGAACAGTTAGGAGCTAAATTAAGAACCAGAACCTCCAAAGTAATAATCTCGGGATTACCACCTGAGCCACTGGCATAATAGGGTAAATAAAGTCAAGGGGTTAAATACATGGCTCAAAGATTGGTGTGGGAGGAATGGTTTTCAGTTCATGGAGCACTGGCACTAGTACTGGGGTAGAAGGGAGCTATTCCGGTGGGATGGGCTTCACTTGAACCATGCTGGGACCAGTGTCCTGGTGAATCGAATAATTAGGGCTGTTGAGAGGACTTTTAACTAAATAAAGTGGGGAGGTTTCTGGAGAGGGGATACATAGGCTTACAAAGCAAAAGGGTATGGAAGGATAGCTTTATAGGTGATGATACCCAGAGTATGACAGGAAGAGACAGCACATACAAACATAAAAAAGCAGCAAACAGGATCAAAGGGGGAAAAAATGGTAAAAAGGCTAAATTAATGGCTCTGTACTTAAAGGCACGTAGTATTCGGGAAAAAATTAATGAATTAACTGCATAAATAGAGGCTAATGGGTATGATCTTATAGCCATTACAGAGACATGGTTACAAGGAGATCAAACTAGGAACTGAATATTCAGGCGTATGTGACTTTTTGAAAGGACAGGCAAGAAGGAAAGGGTGGTGGGCTAGCTTTGTTAGTGTGAGATGGAATAACTACGATAGCAAAAAATGATCTTGGAGGGGAAGATGTAGAATCCATATAGATGGAGGTAAGAAATAACAAGTCGAAGAAGACACCAATGGGAGTAGTCTATTGGCCCCCTTACAGTAGCTATAAATCAAGAGATAATGAGGGCATGTAAAAAAGGCAGTACATTAATCATGGGTGACCTTAATCTCCATGTAGATTGGGAAAGTCAAATTGGTAGAGGTAGCCACAAGCAAGAATTCACAGATTGTATTTGGGGCAGTTTTCTAGAACAATATATTGTGGATCCAACCAGGGATCAGGCCATTTTGGACCTGGTAATGTGTAATGAGTCAGGTTTAACAAACAATCTCAGATTAAAAGATCCCCCAAGAAACAGTGACCATAATATGGTAGAATTTAGCATAGAGTGTGAAACCTGGGTCAGAAACAACTATGCTAAACTTAAATAAGGGCAATTACAAAGGAATGAAGGCAGAGTTGGCTGGAGTGGACTGGGAAAGGAGTTTAGTAGAAAAGACAGTTGATGAACAATGGCAGATGTTTAAGAAAATAGTTCATTACTCACAACAAAAATATATCCCAGTGAGGAACGATTCTAGGAAGCGGATAAACCGATCATGGTTAACCAAGGAAATTAAGGATAGCGTCAAATTGAAAGAAAAAAACATACAATGTGGTAAAGATTAGTGGCAAGCCAGGGGATTGGGAAAGTTTTAACAACCAATTGAAGATGACTGAAAAAATAAAGAGGGAGAAAATAAACTTTGAGGGTAAACCAGCAAATAATATAAAAAGTAAGCGCTTGTTTAAATATATGAAAAGGAAGAGAGAGGCCAAAGTGAACACAGACCCCTTAGAGAATAAGGCTGGGGAAATAATAATGGGAAACCAGGAAAAGGCAGAGGAGTTAAATAAATACTTTGCATCAGTCTTCACAGTAGAAGATACTAATAGCGTTCCAAAAATATGAAATAATCAAGGGACAAAAATGGGGGAGAAAATAAATATAGTAACTATCACTAGAGAAAAAGTACTAGGGAAACTAATGGGGCTAAGGCCGATAAGACCCCTCGACCTGATGCATCTCAGGATATTAGCTACAGAGGTAGTTGATGCAGTTCTAGTAATCTTCCAAGAATCCTTAGATTCTGGAAAAGTCCCAGAGGATTGGAAAACTGCCAATGTAATACTCTTACTCAAAAAGGGAGGAAGACAAAAAACAGGTAGCTATTGGCCAGTTAGCTTAACATCTGTCATTGGGAAAATGTTTGAGTCTATTATAAAGGATGTAATAACTAAGCACTTAGAAATACAGAATATAATCAAACATAGTCAGCATGGCTTCATGAAGGGGAAATCATGCCTGACAAATTTATTAGAGTTCTTTGTGGAGGTAACAAGCAGGATAGATAAAGGCGAACCAGTAAATGTAATATATTTGGATTTCCAAAAACGTTCAATAAGGTACCACACGTAAGGCTACTTAATAAGAGCCCATGGTGTTGGGAGTAGTATTTTAGCATGGATAGATGGTTGGCTAACTAATGGAACACGGAGAGTTGAGATAAGGAGGGCATTTTCAGGATGGCACCCTGTAATTAGTGGAGTGCCACAGGGATCAGCGCTGGGGCCACAATTATTTATAATATTACTGACTTGAATGAGTAAAGTGAATGTACTGTTGCCAAGTTTGCGGATGACACAAAAATAGGTGGGAAGGCAAGTGGTGAGGATGACACAAAGGGTCTACAGAGGGATATAGACAGGTTAAGTGAGTGGGCAAAAGCTTGGCAGATGGAATATAATGTGGGAAAATGTGAGGTTATGCACTTTGGCAGGAAGAATAGAAGAGTTGAATATTATTTAAATGGAGAAAGACTGCAGAAAGCTTCAGCACAGAGGGATTTGGGGGTCCTCATGCATGAATCACAAAAAGCTAGCATACAAGTGCAACAGGTAATAGGGAAGGTAAATGGAATGTTGGCCTTTATTTCAAAGGGAATGGAGTATAAAATTAGGGAAGTTTTGCTAAAACTATACAAGGCACTAGTTAGACCACACCTAGAATACTGTGAACAGTTTTGGTCCCCTTATCTAAGGAAAGATATACTGGCATTAGAGGCAGTCCAGAGAAGGTTCACTAGGTTGATCCCAGGTATGGAGGGATTTTCTTATGAGAAGAGGTTGAGTAGATTGGGCCTGTACTCATTGGAGTTTAGAAGAATGAGAGACGATCTTATTGAAACGTATAAGATTATTAGGGGGCTTGACAGGGTAGATGCTGAGAGGTTGTTTCCCCTTGTGGGAGAGTCTAGGACCAGAGGGTATAATCTCAGAATAAGGAGTCACCCATTAAAGACAGAGATGAGGAGGAATTTCTTCTCTAAGAGGGTAGTGAATCTGTGGCATTCTTTACCACAGAGGGCTGTAGAGACTGCGTCATTAAGTATGTGCAAGGATGATATAGATAGATAAGACCGAGATAGATAGGTTCTTGATTGGTAGGGGGATCAAGGGTTACGGGGAGAAGGCAGGAGAATGGGGTTGAGAAACTTATCAGCCATGATAGAATGGCGGAGCAGACTCGATGGGCTGAATGGCCTAATTTCTGCTCCTATGTCTTATGGCCTTATGGATATACAGATTTTTAATCAGTATGGGCAAAAGGCAGGAAAGTGGAGTTGAGGATTATCTGATCAGCCATGATCTCTGAGTGGCAAAGCAGACTCAAGAGGACAAATGGCCTACTTCTGTTTCTATGTCTTATGGTTGTGGGAAATTAAATGCCACACTTGCACTTCTGAAGTGAGGGTATGCCACGTTATTGAGGAATCAAACACTGTACAAAACAGATACTTTACCCAACAAAGATTCTTGTGCTGAAATTGGGTTCAATCAACAGACAGTTGTTGCATTTGCCAGCTCTGATAATCCTACTTCTCTGCTGGGGAATGGAGTTACTTTACACTGTTTGAATCCAGTGTCGGCATCACCGTTATCACTCAGAATTTAGAAATAAATTAAGATTGTGGCCAGAGCGATTGTCAGTTTCCTAGCTTCCACCTCCATTGGCTTTTGCTCTACTTCTCCTGGAGACCTCTTGTTGGGATCAGGAAGTGAGTGAGTCTGCATTTCAACTAACCCATTATCCATGCTATACCCTGGAGCATCAACATCCCTATGCTGCTACCATCTGATAAACTTTGATAGAATTCACAGCACAGAACCAGGCCATTCAGCCCACCTGCTCCATGCTGGTGTTACGCTCCACATGAGCCTCCTTCCACCCTAGTTCATTTCACCCCATCTGCATTTCCCTTTGACTTTTACCTCTCATTTAGTTTCTTACTGCATCTCTGCCATTTGCCTCAATGTGGTAGTGAGTTCCACATTCTCACTATGCTCTGTAGTTTCACCTAAATTCCCCACTGGATTATCTTATATACATGGTCTCCAGATTTGGACTCTTACACAAGTTGGCTTAAAACAGGGAACAATTGCTTATCGGAGGTCATTAAACAGTAACACAAAATGCCAAAGACTAATAAAGGACATGCGATTTCATGGCAAAATGTAAAAACTGGAACTTTGATTACTGTTGTACATTGATTCCAACTCGAACAAGTCTTTTTCTGATGACTGCAGCTCTTCCAACAGCGGAGCAAGTGGAGCCAACTCAATGTGACGTCTACTTAATGACTTTCCATCTTCATGGATGCTATTTAATCTGCTGCTAATTCCTTTGTATTCTTCTTTTAAGTCCTCAATGTATCTCTTTACAGCTTCCAGCTGAAGTAGTTTACTAAAATAATGACAGTGCCTCTCTGACTGTTGCCTATAAATAGAATTTGGGACATTTCTGGAGAGGTACGATGACCAAAGCCTGGCAGTCTGTCTGCGTGCTGCTACATTTGGCTTCAGCCTGCAAAAACGTCTGCAGGTCCTTCCAAGATAACTCTGCCTCTGGATTAAGTTGGTAATGAACCAATCGAGTCCGTGTTTCATCATCTGAACACCTTCTTCAAGCTCACCAGAGGAGGATGTGGTTATCTGCTGGAGTTGTGAGAATCAACAGATCAGATGGGGTTAAACACAAGCACCATATTGTCAGACTTTTGGCATGCAATGTTTTGAAAACCCGTAAGAGAGGATGCAGAGGAGGTTTACTAGAGGGATGAGAGACTAGAGGAGCTGGGAACGTTCTCCTTAGGGTAGAGAAAGTTAAGAGATGTTCAAAGTAAGAGGGGTTTGACATGAAAGGAGAAACTGTTTCCACTTACAGGAGTGTGAGTAATCAAAGGATATGGCTTTAAAATAATTGGCAAAAGAGCTGAAATGGCAAGGAGTCTTTTTTTTTTTACATATGTCATTGCTATAACGGAGACCTGGCTAAAGGAGGGACAAAACCAGCAGTTTATAGAGTTGTAGAGTTATAGAGTCTTCAGACACGATAGAGTAGGAGGTTAAAAAAAGGAGGGGGGTAGCACTAATGGTTAAAGAATCAATTCCAGTTGTGAGAAGGGGTGATATATTAAATGGGTCAACAAACGAGGCCTTATGGATTGAGCTTAGAAATAAAAAAGGGGCAGTCACACTACTGGGAGTATACTACAAACCCCCAAATAGTGAAAGGGAGATAGAAGAACAAATATGTAGGCAAATTTCTGCTTGTAAGAACAAGAGGGCAATAATAGCAGGAGACTTCAACTATCCTAATATCAACTGGGATTCAAACAATATAAGGGGCACTGAAGGAGAAAAATTCATGCAGTGTGTCCAGGAAAATTTTTTCAACCAATTAGCGACAAACCCAACGAGAGGAGATGCAATTTTAGACCTAGTCTTGGGGAACGAAGAAGGGCAAGTGGGTGAAGTGACAGTTGGCGACCATATCGGGGACAGTGATCACAATTCAGTTAAATTTAGTATTACCATGGAAAAGGACAGAGATAAGGCAAGAGTAAAAGTCTTGAACTGGGGGAAAGCAAATTTTGCAGAAATGAGAAGGAACTTGGCTGAGGTAGACTGGACAGCCTGCTGGAGGGTAAAACAGTGGAAAACCAGTGGGAAGCACTAAAAAGCGAGATCCTAATTGTACAAAGTAGACATGTGCCCTACAAAAATAAGAGTGGTACTGCCAAATCTAGACCCACCTGGTTGTCTACAGGAATACAGGGGAAGATCAAACAGAAAAAGAAAGCGTACGATAGGCACAAAGAACTAAGCACTGCAGATTGTCTAGACTAATATAGGAAGTGCAGGGATGAAGTAAAAAAGGAAATAAGGAAATCAAAGAGAGGGCATGAAAAAAGATTAGCAAGTAAAGTTAAAGATAACCCAAAGATGTTTTACCAATAAATTAATGCTAAAAGGTTAGTTAAGGAAAAAGTAGGACCTAGCAGGGATGAAGACGGAAACTTGTGTGCAAATGCAGAGGCTGTGGGAAGGTTTTTGAATGAATATTTTGTCTCTGTGTTTACAAAGGGAAGGGAGGATGTAGATATAGTAGTCTAGGAGGAAAACTGTGAGATATTGGACAGGATAGTCATAAAGAGAGAGGAAGTATTCGAAGGGTTGAAATTCTTGAAGGTTGATAAGTCACCAGGGCCAGATGGATTGTTTCCGAGGCTGCTGAAGGAAGTCAGGAAGGAGATAGCAGATACTCTGAGGATGATTTTCCAATCTTCACTAGATACAGGGGAGGTACCAGAGGACTGGAGAAATGCAAACATAGTTCCAATGTTTAAAAAAGGATCAAATGAAATGCCAAACAATTATAGGCCAGTTAGTCTTACATCAGTGATGAGCAAATTAGTAGAATCAATCCTGAGAGATAGGATTAACTGTCATGTGGAAAGGCATGGACTAGTCAGGGATGGTCAGCATGGATTTGTTAAAGGAAGGTCTTGCCTCACAAATTTGATTCAATTCTTTGAGGGAGTGACAAGAAGGGTTGATGAAGATAGTGCAGTGGATGTTGTGTACATGGATTTTAGCAAAGCATTTGACAAGGTCCCACATGGCAGATTGGTCAGGAAAGTAAAAGCCCATGGGATTCAGGGTAATGTGGCAAACTGGATAAAAGGTTGGCTGTGTAACAGGAAACAAAGGGTAATGGTTGACGGATGCCCTTGCGAACAGAAAGTTGTCTCAAGTGGTGTTCCACAGGGCTCGGTGTTGGGACCCTTGCTGTTTGTGTTATATATTAACGATTTGGATATGAACGTGGGGGGCATGATTGGGAAATTTGCAAATGACACAAAGATTGGCCAAGTAGTGGATAGTGTAGAGGATAGCCATAATCTCCAAAACGATATAGATGGGTTGGTGGAGTGGGCAGTAAAGTGGCAGATGGATTTTAACATAGAGAAGTGTGAGGTCATACATTTAGGGAGGTCAAACAGTTACAGGGATTACACAATAAATGGGAGTATACTAAGAGGGGTAGATGAAGTGAGTGATCTTGGCGTACAAGTACACAGGTCCCTGAAGGCAGCAGTTCAAGTAGATAAGGTTGTAAAGAAGGCATATGGAATACTCTCCTTCATTGGCAGAGGTATAGAATATAAAAGTAAGGATATAATGTTGGAATTGTATAAAACACTAGTGAGGCCACAACTGGAGCATTGTGTGCAGTTCTAGTCACATTACAGGAAGGATGTAATAGCTCTGGAGAGAGTGCAGAATGTTGCCAGGGTTAGAAAAGTGTAGCTACGAAGAGAGAATGGATAGATTGGGGTTATTTTCCTTAGAACAAAGAAGGCTGAGAGGTGACTTGATTGAGGTGTACAAAATTATGAGGGGAATAGATACAGTGGACAGGATAAAATTGTTTCCCTTGGTGGAGAATTCTAGAACCAGGGGACATAGATTCAAGATAAGTGGGAGAAGGTGTAGGGGGGGACATGAGGAAGAACTTTTTTACGCAGAGGGTAATGGGTATCTGGAATTCGCTGCCCAAGTTGGTGGTAGAGGCAGAAACTCTAAACTCTTTTAAAAAGTACCTGGATCTGCACCTTAAGTGCTGTAAGCTGCAGGGCTATGGGCCGGGTGCAGGAAGGTGAGATTAGAAAGCGCACCTGGGTGTCCTCGGGCTGGCATGGACAAGATAGGTCGAATGGCCTCCTTTCATACTGTAATTTTTCTATGGTTCTACAGTACAACCCTGAAAGGATGGTGGAAGCAAATTCAATAGTAATTTTCAACAGGGGACTGGATAAATATTTGAAGGGCAGAAAAATATAGGGCAATGGGGAAACTCTTAAACTCAAACTTTTTCTCCCCAAACACAGAATTTTGAGTGAGACTCCCTCCTCAACCAGCAAAGTCACAGAATCACAGTGCAGGAGAGGTCCTTCAGCCCATCGAGTCTGCACCAACACGTGAGAAACACCTGACCGACCTACCTACCTAATCCCATTTACCAGCACTTGGCCCATAGCCTTGAATGTTATGACGTGCCAAGTGCTCACCCAGGTACTTTTTAAAAGATGTGAGGCAACCCGCCTCCACCACCCTCCAGGCACCGCATTCCAGACCATCACCACCCTCTGGGTAAAAATGTTTTTCCTCACATCCCCCCTAAAATATCTCAACGTAGAAGCCTGGGTGGCCAGGAGCCCTCTGGTCAGGCAGCCCTCTCCTCCACAGCAGAGACTGTTCTTGAAGATGTTACACAGACTTTCTCCTCCCACTACTCCTCATTAAAACTGAAAGCACACTGTTGGGGACTGTATCAATTGACCAAGAGCTATCCAGACAGAAGTTAATAATTATTAAGGGTGAAACAAAAAAGATTAAGAAACAGTCACTTTCCTTTTAAATCATGAAGGCAAAAGATATTGAAGGGACTGTAAAAAAAAAAATGCACCTGAGTGGCACACAGCATGATGTGTTTTGTTTGCACGCTTGTACTCTAGATTGTGCTGTATAAGTCAACCCAGCTTTTAAGACAACCCCATATTCTTGGTGTGTTTAGGTCTGTACTCAACGTATAAGTCGACCACCCCACCCCCCCCCACCGTCTCCCACCCCCATCCCCTTTTCTGCAAATAGATTTCTTCAGTCTACCTGGATTATACCAGTTTTGAAAGCATCTTTTTAAAAAAATGTTGAAATGCAGCATGACTGTATGAATTCTATTATACCATGGGGAAATGTCACAAAACTTTAGTTACATGAAAAAAAGATGATTTTCAACTTTAAAAATCATCTATGGACACTATGTCGAGAATTTACAGCAAAATGTATATTAAATTTTTCATTATGGTTATTAACATTTTTCCTACCATTTTATGTGAACTGTAAAGCTATCCAGTGGACAAAGGTCCAAGGGTGGCGTGTGTACATATTAGCACATCGGTTCTGGGTACTGACATAACCTGCAGTGGATTTGTGGGGATCCTGTTATTTGCTGAAACTTGAGGTATGAACACTGGCGGACAGTAAAAAGGTCTTATAGGCAATTGGATATGGGTGCACAAAAGAGTCTTTGAATCGTATTAATAAATGAATATTTGAGTATTGCTGAAAAAGAGACTCGCTATCAAAGCTTTTCGGCTTGCACTCATCAGGGCAGCTCGCAAGAAACAGTAACAGGGGAACAACAATTTATACTGCATGAGAAGATAGTGCTGATTGTTTGGCAAATGGACTCTGATTAGTGGAGACGTTGCCATGGAGAATACAGCACGGAGCAGTTAACTGTCCAGCTTTATTCAAATTCAAACGGGCAGGTTGACTCCTGATTGGTCAAAGCATTGCCCTGATGAGTGTGAGACAAAGAGCTTTGATAGCATGTTTCTTTTTCAGCAATACTCAAGTTCTGTACTACCAAACAGCTAAAGGAACATTTTTTTAAATGTTAACTGAACATTTTCGATTGCGATTTCATTTGAAAGCAGAAATGAGCTTTTATGAAGTTACATGTGCATCAATTAGTCAAAAACAGATTGATGGTCCACTTTTGTCTTTCTACTGGTAGATTACAAACAATAGAGAGGGAGGGCAAAGCTGGAATTTTGCCATTGAATTTAGTATATGTTCGGTACATATCTCGTTTCCTTTGCTGGGTGCAGTTAGATGGGCAGAAAGTAATTTATTAAGTTTTATTTTACTTCTGCAGAAATGTCTATTGAAAGGGGCCAGTACAAACTGGATTTATCAGATAAAATATTGAAAACATTCCCCCTCCCCCAAAAGAGTAGAGTTCCGCTTTGTCATTTTCCCATGTAAGCAGTGTACAGTTTTTCAGTGCCTCCCAATGGAGAAGAGGCTGAGTGTTTACGTTCCTTTTTGCTGCTTAGCTTGACACATTTTATACTCAGTGTATAAGTCAAGCCCCATTTCTGAAAGGAATTTGGAAGCTTCAAAATTTGACTTGTACATCTAAGGTATGTGTCATTTTTAAAGAAATTACAACTTAAAGGGAGGACATTTTTGAGATTCAATAATAAAGTTGAAATTCAAATGCAAAGGCAATAGAATGTGCAGAACTTTATAACACCTCTTGAATAGAGTTTCACAGCTCTGACAGTTTGTCAGTGTGGAAGTTACGCAGATTGGTCTCACTATACAGCCATCTTTAAATGGCACCTACAAAACATAGTAACTAAACCTGCCAATGCTCTGAGTGTACTTTCCAGTGCAGATCACTGAATAGCAATCACAACCCACTAAATGGTTCTCTCTCTGTAACAAGTCTGGTGTGCACAATCTAACTGTAGAACCCTTGCTCCTGTCAAGCTGAGAGCAGCTGACAGCACAAATTTGGGACATTTTTTAAGAGTTTGTTTGTAGCCATCAGAACACACTAGAACTAATAGTGTAAAAGAACATTGTGTGCTATGAGGATCTGGAATAAACTGGCTGAAAAGGAGGTGGAGCGGATTCAATAATAACTTTCAAAAAAGAACTAGATATACATTTGAAAAAGAAACATTTGTATGGCAATGGGGAAAAAGGCAAGGAGTGGGACTAACTAGATAGCACAGACACAATGAGCTGAATGGCCTCCTTCTGTGCTGAAAGATTCTAGAACTCCTCAAATAGTTGCAAAGTATCTGTGTGTATTGTTGTAAATATGTAGTATATCATCGAGCATTATTTAAAGATCTCAACATGCTCCCTTACAATCCACATGTTGAGCACAGCCTGGCCATCACAGAAATCTACAGCACAGGAGGCCATTTTGCCCATCGTGTCTGCAGTGGCGGATAAGATGCGATCTGACCTATTCCTACTTTCCAGCTCTAGTCCGTAGCCTTATCGATTGCAGATCTTCAAATGCATACCCAAGTACTTTTCAAATGTTTCTGCCTTTACCAGCTTTTCAGTGATTCTAGCAACTATCATTAGGAAATACTCAGGAATGGGGATGGAGTCTGAAAAGTAAAGGGAATGTGATCTGTAAACAGGGGCCTGACATCCCTAGTCGGTAAAATGTATGGGAGGAACAAATGACAAATCAGAAGAGAAAGTAAGCCTTTGCCATGTTGGGGGCAGACCCTGTCTAACCAATCTCAGGGTGTCCCGTGGAGATGTAAGAAACCTTGTGGATAACAGGGACTGACTGAATGCTTGTTAAAATTTCAGTAAAGAAGTTATTATAGGATCCAAAGCATAAAAGCAAAATACTGCATATGCTGGAAATCTGAACCAAAAATAGAAAACGCTGGAAAAACTCAGCTGGCCTAACAGCATCTGTGGAGAGAAAAGCAGAGTTAATGTTTCAAGTCTGTATGACTCTGAAGAGTTTGTTTTTCTCTCCACAGATGCTGTTAGACCTGCTGAGTATTTCCAACATTTTCTGTTTTTATTATAGGATCCTATTGAGATTTAGCTGGAATGCTTCCGATATAGATCAGAAAATGGATGAGGGGTCAGCCAGGGGGTAACTAATGGGGCAAAGGAGGGATCGGCTGGGAGGTAATTAATGGGGCAAAAGAGGGATCGGCTGGGAAGTAATTAATGGGGCAAAGGAGGGATCGGCTGGGAAGTAATTAATGGGGCAAAGGAGGGATCGGCTGGGAGGTAATTAATGGGGCAAAGGAGGGATCGGCTGGGAGGTAATTAATGGGGCAAAGGAGGGATCGGCTGGGAGGTAATTAATGGGGCAAAGGAGGGATCGGCTGGGAGGCAATTAATGGGGCAAAGGAGGGATCGGCTGGGGTAATTAATGGGGTGAATGAGGGATCAGCTGGGAGTAATTAATGGGGTAAATGAAAGATCAGCTGGGGGTAATTAATGGGGTAAATGAGGGATCAGCTGGGGGGTAATTAATGGGGTAAATGAGGGATCAGCTGGGGGGTAATTAATGGGGTAAATGAGGGATCAGCTGGGGGGTAATTAATGGGGTAAATGAGGGATCAGCTGGGGGGTAATTAATGGGGTAAATGAGGGATCAGCTGGGGGGTAATTAATGGTGTAAATGAGGGATCAGCTGGGGGGTAATTAATGGGGTAAATGAGGGATCAGCTTGGGGGTAATTAATGGGGTAAATGAGGGATCAGCTGGGGGGTAATTAATGGGGTAAATGAGGGATCAGCTGGGGGGTAATTAATGGGGTAAATGAGGGATCAGCTGGGGGGTAATTAATGGGGTAAATGAGGGATCAGCTGGGGGTAATTAGTGGGGTAAATGAGGGATTGGCTGAGGGTAATTAATGGGGTAAATGAGCCAGAAGATAACACTGGCTGCTCCCTGCATTGAAAGAGAATCTCTCCCAAATTAAGCACCAACCCAGATACTATACCAACATACCGACCTCTCCGTCACAGCCATACCCCTACCCCCTCGCAACAGCCCAACTGCCCCATCCGCTCCTCCATGCCCGCCACATCCCATCGCTCCCTCTCCCCGACCTCCATCATTCACTCCTTCTCTTCTCACCTCAGTCGAACGCTCCACGCATGCGCATTGCTCCTAGAGTGCGAGGCACTGTGGGAAATAAAAACAAAAAAACTGCGGATGCTGGAAATCCAAAACAAAAACAGAATTACCTGGAAAAACTCAGCAGGTCTGGCAGCATCGGCGGAGAAGAAAAGAGTTGACGTTTCGAGTCCTCATGACCCTTCGACAGAACTTGAAATGTTCCCTGAAACTACAAATCCCAGAAGGCCGTGCGACAGGGTCTTCTGGTTAGGTTCCCCTGATACACCCGGGTTCAGCCAGGGTCCTGGGGTTCAGGGTTTGGCTCTTTAGGCCGCGGGTCGGGGGGTGCCTGGAAACATCTTCACCCCAAATCCGCAACTGAAAACATACCGCCCCATGAGAGCCATCTCCACCGCCCACTCCCCAGCAGCAGCTCCAACGCTGACCCACAACTGGGAGGCGGGGTTACAGAGAACGGGAGGGAGTCCCTGGAGGGGTTTAAACACAGGCGACATGTGAGATGTTGTAGTCAGTGTGGGTCCAGGGAGCACAGGGTTTGTAAGATGGGTGAGTGGGTCTGGGTATGAACTGAGTTTTCCAGGGGACACGGCAGCCTTTGGGACAGCTGTAATCAACATCCTGGGGGTTACCATTGACCAGAATCTGAACTGGACCAGCCATATAAATACTGCGGCTACAAGAGCAGGTCAGAGGCTGAGAATTTTGCGGTGAGTAACTCACTTTCTGACTCCCCAAAGCTGTCCACCATCAATAAGACACAAGTCAGGAGTGTGATGGGATACTCCCCACTTGCCTGGATGAATGCAGCTCCCACAACACTCAGGAAGCTTGACACCGTCCAGGACAAAGCAGCCCACCTGATTGGCACCCCAACCACCACCTTCAATATCCACTCCCTCCACCAATACATAGTGGCAGCAGTGTGCACCATGTACAAGATGCACTGCAGCAACTCACCAACTCCTCAACAGTGACCTCTACCACCTAGAAGGACAGGGGCTGCAGATGCATAGGAACACCACCACCTGCAAGTTCCCTGCCAAGCTACACACCACCCTGACTTGGAACTGTATCACCATTTCTTCAGTGTGGCCAGGTCAAAATCATGAAACTCCCTATCAGCATTGTGGGTGTACCTACTGTACATGAACTGCAGCAGTTCAAGAAGGTGTCTCATCACTGTTTTCTCAAGGGCAACAAATGCTGGCCTAACAAGTGATACCCACATCCTGTGAATGAGTAAATAAAAAAAGTTACATTACATTGCTGAAGAGCTGAGACAGAGATGGAGGATGATTAACCTAAAATAATCACCAAGAAATCCAATAGAAATTCAGAAGGAATTTCTTTACTCAAAGAACATTGAGAATGACCAAGGTGCCCAGCTTTTTCAAAAGTCAAAACCGAGACACTTTGAAAAGCCTTGGGAAGGCAAGGCTCTGTGATGATGCACATGTTGGGTGACCAGTGGCAGGAGTCTGGGGTCGGGTCAGTTGAAGGTCTGTGATGATATCATCCAGAATATGTCCAGCCAAAATTGGCAACTCTGAAGACACCCAATTATTGAAGACAGGAATTACGGATCACAGACTTTTGTTTCAATGATGTTCCTGTACCGTTTTCTTTTAAAAAAGCTGTGTTAACCACACGATCCCAGCCAGAATCCACTCTAACCCTGCAGTGCAAAATGGTAAGACCAATCGCTATTTAAAAGCCTTGTTTATTTTCATTTGCACACTGGGTTCTAACAATAAACGTTTTCAGCTAGAAGCTGCATTTTAAACTAGCAAACATATCTCAAGTCTGGGAGATTTTGTTGGCACCCAGAGCTACAAACAAGAAAGCATGTGATCTTTAGGAACTTAGGGCTTAGGAGCAGGGATAGGCCATTCGGCCTTTCAAGCCTGCTCCGCTATCTGATAAGATCATGGCTGATCTGGTTGTGGTCTCAACTTCACTTTCATGTCTCTTCCTCCCGTCCCAATAAGCCATGGCATATCAAAAATCTGTCTAACTCAGCCTTGAATATATTCAATGACCCAGCTGCCACTGCTTTTAGGGGAAGAGAATTCCGTAGACTAACAATGCTCTGAGAGAAAAAAATTCTCATTTCCATCTTAAAATGGAGATCTCTTATTCTTAAACTGTGTCCCCTGGTTCTGGTCTCCCCCACAAGAGGAAACATCCTCCCAGTATCCACCCTATCAAAACCCCTCAGGACTGCTTATGTTTCAATAAGATCACCTCTCATTCTTCCAAACTCTAGTGGGTGTAGGTCCAACCTGTTCAGCCTTTCTTCATAAGATAAGCCTTCGTCCTCAGAATGAGTGGAGTGAACCTTCTCTGAACTGCTTCTAATGTAATTATATCCTTTTTCAAAGAAGGGGATCGAAACTGTACACTGTATTCCAATGGTGGTCTCACCAAGGCCCTGTACAGCTGCAGTACAACTTCCCTATTTTTACATTCCATTCCCTTGTAATAAATGGCAACATTCTACTTGCCTTCTTAATCACGTGCTGTACCTGCATAGTAAATTTTTGTGATTCATGTACCAGGACACCCAGATCCCTCTTTGATGCAGAGTTCTGCAATCTCTCTTTTTTTAAATAATATACTGCTTTTTGGTTCTTCCGCCAAAGCGGACAAGTTCACGTTTTCCTTACATTATACTCCATCTGCCAAATTTGTGCTTACTCATTTAACCTGTCTATATCTCTTTGCAGACCCTCTACCTCCTCTTGACAACTTACTCTCCTACCTATCTTGGTGTAATGTGCAAATTTAGCTACCATATGTTTGGTCCCTTCATCCAAGTTATTTATATATAGATTGTAAATAATTGAGGCCCCAGTACTGATCTCCGTATCACTCCACTAATTACAGCTTGCTAATGTGAAAAAGACTCATTTACTCCCTGGTTTCTGTAGCTAACCAATCCTTTATCATGCTAATATGTTACCCCCATACTATATATTCTTATGTTGTTTGGCAACCCTTTGATGTGGCACCTTATCAATTGCCTTTTGAAAATCTAAGTACACCACATCTACAAGTTCCCCTTTATCCATTTTGCTTATTACTTCCTCAAAAAAACTCTGATAAATTAATCATTATTTCCCACAAAACCATGTCAAATCTGCCTGATCACGTCACGATGCTCTACGTATCCCGCTATAATGGATTCTAGCAATTTCCATATGACAGATGTTATGCTAACTAGCCTGTAGGTTCTTACTTTCTGCTTCCTTCCTTTATTGAAAAAATGTGTTACATTTAGCTACTTTCCAGTCTGCTGGAACCCTTCCAGAATGTAAGGAACATTATAAACAATGCAGGGCCTCTAGTCCTGGGAACTTGTCTAATAGTTTTCCCAGCACCTTTTCACTAGTGATGGTGATTACTTTAAGTTCCTCTCTCCCCTTTACCTCTTGATTTTCAAATATCTTTGGGAAGTTGTCTAAGTCTTCTATTGTTAAGGATTTAACCATTTTGACCCAGTCAATGAAAGGGTTAAAAATTTAACTCAGTTAAAAGCACAGCTAAAAATCCTTGGCAAAAGGCAGAGAGACAATGTTAATTTCATACACACATGCAGACACAATGGCCTTGAGAAAGACTTTTCTAGATAGGGAAACAAGCGATAAAGCTGCAGCTGTGTTTCAAAAAAATAATTTTTTTTTATTTTGCTCCTCAAGAAATACTCAAACAAAGGATATAACAGTAAGACAGACAATGGTTAGGTTATTCTAAAAACAACAGATTTTCTTTAAATTAAAAACTTAGGTGAACAAGTCAGTCAACTTTCCATGACCATCAGAGAGCTGAGACCTAATATGGTTTCCTCTCAAGCTAAGACAAAAACAGCAGAAACTACCCTTTACACTTTTGATTGTGAGAATAAAATAGTTGTTATTTGTCTGAATATCCTACTTTTACATTCTAAGTGGATTTGAATCTTCCATTTACTTTGAAGTGAATTTGTACAAAGCTGGATTAGTTTATCTTGCATTTACACACTATAATTTCAAAACGTTATTAGAATGTAATCCAAAATTTAAGCTTATCATAAAGTATTATTAAGTAACGATTATAAAGATTTTAGACTAACACTGTAAATCTCATGGACCCTAACTCTTCTAGAATCCTAAGTTCTAAGAGAGGTAAGTTCTTCAGTGAGTTAATTTCTGCTTTAATATATTGATAAATGTATGTTTTATTCTGAGATATCTTTGTTTAGTCTAAATACTCTTGGGAGGGTGGTAGGATACTTTATCTTAAGACCAAGTCAATAGCTAGCATTGTTGACTTAAGCTCTTGTGGTGAATTAAAACCTCTTTTAGTCCAGAATTTAAACTGACAAGTTTGACTGAATAAATTTACCTTGCTGGTGGGTTGGGGGGATGTGGTAAAGAAAGCAGATCCCTAACACTATAGTGAAGACAGACACAAAATAACTGTTCAACACCTCCATCTTCTCCTTTATCAATTCCCAAGATTCACTCTCTGGAGGACCAACACTGGCTTTAGGTACTCTTTTCCTATTTAAATACTTGAAATTCTTTCTCTCTGTTTTTATATTTCTAGCTAGCATTCTCTCATACTCTGTTTCCTCCCTTTTTTTCGTCTTTGCTGGTTCTTAAAATCTGTCTAATTTTCTGACCTACCACTAATGTTTGCAGATATATGCATGTTTCTTTCAATTTGATACAATCCTTAATTTCCTTATTTAGCCATGGATGGTACATTCTTATCAGAGTGTTTCTTTCTCACTATGATAAATCTTTGCTAAGACTTACTAAATATCTCCTTAAAGGCCTCCTGCTGCATCTGCACGGTCCTCCCTTTTAGCCGAGTTCCTAGTTCACTTTAGCTAGCTCTGCATTCATACCCTTTTAGTTACATTTATTTAGGTTTAAAACACTAGTCTTATAACCACACTTCTCCCCTTCAAAGTAGACATGAAAGTCTATCATGTTATGGTCGCTGTCACCCAGATGCTCCTTTACCACAAGGCTCCTTTACCACGAGGTTATTGATTAATCTTGTCTCATTGCACATTACCAGGTCTAGAATAGCTTATTCCCAGGTTGGGTCAAGAACATACTGCTCCAAATACACTCTATGAACTACAATAGGCACCATCTAACTATCTCTTCAAGTAGAGCTTGCAGTTGGCGGATAACCCCGCTTTCAATCTTCTGCCATCACCAAGGGGCTGATTCCCTCCTGGATCCCAGGTGGTCATGCGGTTAATTTATAGGAGTTCCTGGCAATAAGTTACCCTGATAACCTCCTATAAATTACCTCAAGTAACTCCCATATATTACCACCAGTAACTCCTATAAATTAATGCCAGCACCTCCTAAATCAGTGCCATCCCTGCTGACCTCCAGCTCTTCCCGGCAGGCCTCTGTCTCTCCCTCACTCTCCCTCGCTTTCTCCCACTGGCTTCAGACTCTCCCTTGCTCTCCCCCGCTGGCCTCTGACTCTCCCTCAGTCTCCCCAGGGGGCCTCCGACTCTCCCTCAGTCTCCTCAGCTGGCCTCCAGCTCTCCCTCACTCTCCCCCACTGGCCTCCAACACACTCTCACTCTCCTACACTGGCCTCCAACTCTCCCTCGCTCTCCCCCACTGGCCTCCAAATCTCCCACATTCTCTCCCGCTGCCCTCCAGTTGTACTTCGCTGACCTCTGGCTCTCCCTTGCTCTCCCCCACTGCCCCCCTCCTGGCTCTCCCCCTCTGACTTCTGGGTCTCTCTGTCTCTCCCCCACTGCCCTCCCCTTCTCGCTGCTGCCCTCTGACTCGCCCCTTCTCTCCCCCACTGCCCTCCTCCGTGGAATCCCTGATTGGCCAATCAGACCACTGAAAGGTGAACCAGCGAAAAACTGCCTCATTGTGAAGTTGCCCATTTAGCAGAAAAAACTTTGCCCCAGTGCCATCTCAGGATGCTAGTAAGAAGGATTTCTGCGCATGTGGGAGTGCCCCAGCGCAGTCACTATATGGTCAGTGAGTAGGCAGCAATCTGATTCGCAGGGTGCAGTCGAGAGTATTTTTGTTTGGGTTTGCCCACAGTAAATGGAGCTTGAGGTAAAGGGGAGGAGAGAGGAAGTGAAGAGAAGAGACACTGATGCTATGCAAAATGGAGTCTCTGATGTGGTAAAGAGGAGAAAGCTGCAAACCAGTATATTTGAACTATTTTGAGCAAATTATCAGGACACTGGTATGCTTAATGAAAAACTGGGTCTGTCCGGCAAAACCAGGACCTTTGGTCACCATAGAATGTGGACCCATTACCACAGGGAGTGGTTGAAGAGAATAGTATGGATGCATTTAAGGGGTAACTAGACAAGCATATGAGAGAGAAGGAAATGGAGGGTTACAATGATAGATTTAGATGAGGAAAGATGGGAGCATAAACACTGGCCTGGACTGGTTGGGCTGAATGGCGTGGTCCTGTGCAGTATATCCTATATAATCCTTTGTATATAATGTGACGGAGTTTAGTTTGGCTTCTGTTATGACAGGAAAGATATCCGAGGTTGAAAAACCTATACCAAGCAAACAACAGTCTGGTTCAGCCTAAGACAGTAGCCAGAGCGGGGGAAGGAATTGATGGCAGGGACCTGAGGCAATAGCTTTGGTTTTCCCAATGTTTAATTGGAGGAAATTGCTGCTCATTCAAGACTGCACGTCGGGCAAGCTGTCTGACTATAGAGGCAGTTGATGGGTTGAGACTGGCGGTGGAGCTATAGAGCTAGGTGTCCTGAGTGTAATCTGGAAACTCAGCCTGTCGGTGAATGTTACCTCCAAGGGGGGCAGTGTGTAGCTCAGGAAGACAAGGGCTGACCAACATGGATGTAATAACGCAGTAAGAGAAGCTGCTGCTGGAGATGCTGCTGCTAATTGGCATCACAATGGCATCCTGATTGCAAATCAGAAGTGAGCTTTCAAATCTTAGGAAGATGCATTGTGTAAAAGTCGATGTTGAGCGGGATAGATCATTAATTTTTCCTGTTTGTATAAAAATAGCCTTGAGTTCAATGTAAAATTTTGAAGGAATGAATGAGAAGTTTAGACATGTTTATGTCTTGAACGATATTGTTTCCTGCAGTGCCAACGGATACTCTCATTGGTGTTTTAAACATTCAAATTCTTCACACTAAATTTGGCAATTATGGTCGATTATTGAACTTGAGTGATTTTTTTAGAAGAAGAATTCTACGGGAACATCAGCATTATCTAACTGGTGCATTGTACACTTGTCTTTTATAAAAGTTACCTGCAGCTCTTTGAATGAAAATATGAAATTGTGGATGAATTTTGTAGAATATGATCTTAATTTACAAGTAACAGCATCATGTTGTCAATTAATGTCTTCACTTGTGGGGAGGGCAGCAACTTTATGCGAATTCTGGATGACTTTTTTTAAACATTAATATTGTAAGCCCGATTCACCAGACAGTGTATCTGTTTGATAAGGATCATTACTTTCTGTATTGAATTTTGGCTGTGTTTTTTTTTAGTGGGGCTTTATGGATTGGTTTAAAAGAAAGTTCTCTAGTGGTGTTTGCAACAAAATCCCTTGAATTCTTCCAGCTTATAATCAAGTCTCAGACACATGTCCATCCTTTATATGATTTCATCATACACATTGTATGCTATGCATGCTCTAGTCAGCATTTAAAGTAATTAAAGCACCACTAACACCACAAATAATTATAAATTCAATTGTAAAGCAAGGTTGTGAACACAGTTAATGTTTCAAATTTCCATAAGGAATTTTTCCACGTGATGGGCCATCTCAATTATAATACATGGGAGAATCTCCTGGGATCTTGCCCAACTCAGAGCTGGTTGGGTTCATTAACGAGAATGAAGAAAAGTAGGGTGTAGGCTAATGAATAGGCAGGAATGTTAAAAATGGCTGTGCAAAAATCTGAAGATCCTGAATACAATAAGAGAGGACTCGGAATTTTTCAATGGGAAAGAGTCAGAGCATGGATTTGAAAAGACTGAAATGTGAGGCCAAGCAGCAGAAGGTGAAAACATTTGTTGGGGCTCCGATAGAGTTGGAACCGGAACATACGGTCAAAGAGGAGGAAGAAACAAACTGTGCTTCCGTGGGTGGTGTGTTGGTGAATGGGAGGTTTGTGTTGTCAGGGGTTGGGTTGGATATTGGGGTAGATTGGTGACGGGGGAGAGTTGGTGATGGGGGAAGATTGGTGGCGGGGGTTGGGTTGGCAACGGGCCTGATAGGTGATCAGGGAGCAAATTGGCAATGGGAGTGGTGGCAGGCATGGTTTGATGATTAGGGTGGTTTGGCGATGGGATTTGGGTTATCGATGGGGTTAGTGAAGTGTTGGTGTTGGGGGTTGGGTTGGTGGCAGGAGTTAGATTCACAATAGGGCGTGGTTCAGTGGGGGTGAGTCGACAGGCATTAGGTTGGCAGTGGAGCAGTGGCAGAGGCAGTGTTGGTGATGGGCAGAGGGTCAGTGGCAGGGGAAGGGGCAGCAGCAGTGGGGAGAAGGTCGGCGGCAGGATGTGGATTAGCGAGGGTTGAATAAGCGGGGAAGGCATTCAGTCAGGTCTGATGGGCCAAGAAAGTTAACAGTATGGGGCAGGTGTGATGGGAGCAGGACAGGTGGGGGTTGTTGGGTTAGGATGAATCTTGGGGGAGTGAAAGGAGGAAGCAATAAAGAGGATTAAATAGACCGCATTTTTGATTTATTACAGCCATTGTGGAAAAGTTTGGGCTGCATACCAGGTAATTTTCCTCGAGCCAAACTGCACTAAACTTCCAAGGAGAATGAAATGGATCCTACAAGATTAGATATCCAGTGTTGTATGCAGCTTCGAGTTTAACCTTGCATGCAGAGTCCATTATCCCAGATTAATTATAACCACAACAACCCTTTCAGCAGCTTTAGTTCATCCTGAAAGGAACAGCCTTAAAGTAGACTTACACTGCAAGTTTAAGTGCAGAATCCAGGAGTGACCACTTCAGTTTGACAACATGTTCCGTGTAAAACCAGTACTGTCTTAATCCTGGTCTGCTGTTACTCTTGGGCACTTTTGAAATCTGTCTGTTCAGAGTGTAGAAGTTTCCTCTGCTCGCTTGAAAATGTTAACCTTTCTAACTGCCGAAAGAGTGCTTTGGGTACATGTATGTCCAGGTTCGCACATGCTCTATCTTTATTATTCATTCGTGGATGTGAACGTCACTGACTAGGCCTGCATTTATTGTCCATTCCTAATTGCCCTTTGAAACTCATGACCTCTACCACCTAGAAGCACAAAGGCAGCAGACACATGGGAACACCACCACCTGGAAGTTCCCCTCCAAGTCATTCACCATCCTGACTTGGAAATATATCGCCGTTCCTTCACTGTCGCTGAATCAATATCCTGGAACTCCCTTCCTAACAGCACTGTGGGTGTACCTACACCACATGGACTGCAGCAGTTCAAGAAGGCAGCTCACCACCACCTTCTCAAGGGCAATTAGGGGTGGGCAATAAATGCTGGCCTGGCTAGTGAAGCCCACGTCCCATGAATGAATAAACAAAATGTGGTGTTGAGCCATCTGAGTGCCTTATCAGAGTGTAGTTAAAGGTCAGCTACATTGCTGTGGTTCTAGAGACACATATAGACCACACCAAGTTAGGAAGGCAGATTGCTTTCCCTAAAGGGCATTAGGGGAACCCAACAGATTTTCTGGTAGCTTCATGATCATTATTAATGAGGCTAACACTTTATTCCAGATTTTTTATTAATGAATTGAATTATAATTCTCCCAGGCAAGGATTGAACTCATGTCTCTGGAACACTAGTCTGGGCTAATAGATTACTAGTCCAGTTACATTAGCGCTGTGCTGCCACCCTAAACAGGAAGCTTAGTGCTCCAGGCAGCTAAGCCATGCAAAGAACCCAGTATCTAACCACTTGCTGCTTTGCGAGTGCACCTTTGTGCAGATGTGAACACCTCAGCATCCAGAAGGTCTGGCAGAATATTCGGCAATCCTGACAGCTACTTTTATTAGCTACTTTTATTGGCGTGCTTGTTCATTCACAGTCTCCAGTTTGTCTGTGTTCGATTTCATTCAGTGACTGTCAGTTGTGAGCTGGATTGTACAGAATATTGCTTCATCTAGTAGGTAAATGACACCAGGTAAAACAGCAGCTCATTCGAAATGAGTCACGCCCACTTGCTAGGGTGTTGTTTGAGATTCATTGTAATCTGCATCTACAACTTCACTGAATAATAAATATTGTTTCAACTGACCTCTGAAGAGAATGTTTGTTGACGCCCTGTTTTTGACAGTCTGTAGTTTAGTTTAAAAGACATAGGCCAGAAATTTGTTCTCTCGCTGCTGGTGAGCTTGGAGGTGGGCACTGAGCATTTACATAGGCAGGATGGTAGCATACCAGAACCCCACCACTTTCCCGCCTCCGCCAGAATTAAGTTCTGGGTGGGAAGGCCCATGGTCAACCTTCCCAACCCACTGCCAATTGAGGATATTAAGCGGCCCAATAATGACCACGTAAGGGCCTCATCCCATCACTGCTGGTATTATCCCAGCTGCAGGGCCTGTTGCCATGTGGTGTGAATGACACATAAAATCATGTAGCCAGCTTGTCACCTCCGGCGGGGGTTCCCTCAATCAAACACACTCAGTGCCTTTGATTGAGGAGGGACTGGACACCAGGAAGGGGGGGTGCCACAGAGAGCCACCTCCTGCCCTTCTCCCCATGACCCTCAACCCAGGAACACCTCTTCCCCCCCGCACATTATTTATTTGTGGCTTGCGTCGCTCCGCAGTCCTGGGACTCTGGTGCCTGCTCTTCCAGCGGCAGCCCGTGGCACTGCCAAGCACAAAAGCTGCAGGCCTCTAATTGGCCGGCAAGACTTCTGCCCCGGGGTCTTGATTTCAGGGGAATGCCCGCTGGTAGCCTCAACACTTGGCTTGTGAAATATAAGCTGGTTTGGGGGGGGGGGGGGGGGGGGGGGGGGGGGGGGGGTGGGAGGGGGGGGGGAGGGGTGGGGTGGGGGGGGTGGTGGAGGGACAAGTAGAGCTGGATAGAGGGCCAGTGATAGGTGGAGATAACCAAAAGATGTCACAGACCAAAGGATAAAGAGGTGTTGAAGGTGGTGATATTATCTAAGATAATTATTTGGACACCATTACTGAGACTAGCTTTATGTTCCTGATTTTATTAACTGAATTTGAATGTGGTGGGATTTGAACCTATGTCCCCAGAGCATTAGCCTGGGTGGATTGCTAATCCAGAGGGATTTCTAGCCCAGCGACATTACCACTACTCCACTGTCTCCCCCTTCTCGCTGGCTCTCCAGCTGGCAAATGGGACACTGACTCTGAGTGGCTGCATTTTGCATGTTGTAGATGGTACGCACTGCTGCCACTGTGTGTTGGTGGTGGAGGGAGTGGATGTTGAAGGTGGTGGATGGGATGCCAGTCAAGACGGCTGCTTTGTCCTGGATGGTGTCAAGCTTCTTCAGTGTTGTTGGAGCTGCACTCACCCAGGCAAGTGGGGAGTATTCCATCACACTCCTGACTTGTGCCTTGTAGATGGTGGACAAGCTTTGGGGTGTCAGGAGGTGAGTTACTCACTGCAGAATTCCCAGCCTCTGACCTGCTCTTGTAGCCACAGTATTTATATGACTGGTCCAGTTCAGTTTCTGGTCAATGGTAACCCAAAGGATGTTGATGATGGGGGATTCAGCGATGGTAATGCCATTGGTTGTCAAGGGGTGATGGTTGGATTCTCTGTTGTTGGAGTAGGTCATTGTTTGGCACTTGTGAGTAGTGAATGTTGCTTACCACTTAGCAGCTCAAGCCTGAATGTTGTCCAGGTCTTGCTACATATAGGCATGGACTACTTCTGCATCTGAGGAGCCACGAGTGGTGCAATCATCAGCGAACACCCCACTTCTGACTTTAAGATGAAGGAAAGATAATTGATGAAGCAGCTGAAGATGGTTGGGCCTAGGACACTACCCTGAGGAACTCCTGCAGTGATGTCCTGGGACTGAGATAATTGGTTTCCAACAATCAAAACCACCTTCCTTTGTGTGAGATATGACTCCAACCAGTGGAGAGTTTTCCCCCCCAATTCCCATTGACTTCAACTTTGCTAGAGCTCCTTGATGCCATACTCAGTCAAATGGTGCCTTGATGCCAAGAGTAGTTACTCTCATCTCATCCTTGAATTCAGCTCTTTTGTCCAAGTTTGAACCAAGGCTGTAATGAGGTCAGGAGCTGAGTGGCCTTGGTGGAACCTAAACTGAGCGTCTGTGAGCAGGTTATTGCTGAGTTAGTGCTGCTTGGTCATCACGTTGCAGTTGATCAAGAGAAGGGGTGGTAACTGGCTGGATTGAATTTGTCCTGTTTTTTGTGGAAAGGACATTCCTGGGCAATTTTCCAGCGTAGATCCAGTATTGTACTTTTACTAGAACAGCTTGTCTGGAGACATAGCTAGTTCTGAAGCACAAGTCTACAGTACTACAGCCGGAATATTGTCAGGGCCCATAGCCTTTGCAGTATCCAGTGCCTTCAGCTGTTTCTTGATATCACGTGGACTGAATTGAATTGGCTGAAGACTGATACCTGTGATGCTGGCAGGAAGAGGCTGAGATGGATTATCCACTCGGCAATTCTGGCTAAAGATGGTTGTAAATGCTTCAGCCTTGTCTTTTGCACTATGTGCTGGGCTTCCCCATCATTGAGGATGGGGATATTCATGGAGCCTCATCCTCCAGCGAATTAATTGTCCACCACCAGTCACAACTGGATGTGGCAGGACTGCAGAGCTTTGATCTAATCTTTAAGTTGTGGGATTGCTTAGCTCTGCCTATTGCATGCTGCTTACGCTGTTTGGCATGAAAGTGGTCCTGTGTTGTAGCTTCACCAGGTTGACACCTCATTTCAAGCATTGCTGGTGCTGCTCCTGACATGCCCTCCAGTTTCTTCTGTATGTAGTATGTCTGTTGATGGTGCATGGTGGGAGGGATGGCAGTATGGTCGGTGGCCATTTCTGGTGTGTGTGTGCGTGTGGAGATGAGTAGGGAGGAGTGTTTCTCCAGTAATTGTAGGATGGGATGGGTGGGGAGGTTTCCATCACCTGAGCTAGCTGCTCAAGCTGTAATGGCCTCAGTCCATTACACCCCAATATGCGGCCTAATCAGTCGTGCCAACGTTTACCATCCGCATGAGCAAATATTTCTGATCACATTGGTGCAGACAGTACCCATATCACTTCATTCCCTTGCCCTTCATCTGCCTAACAATCTAACCTTGAATGTTGACATAGTTTCTATCTCAAGTACTAACCCTGAAAGTGAACTCCAGAAGCCTGATAACACTCTGTGGAGAATTTTCACTTGCCTTCTGCTCCTAAATCTCATGCATTCCATCATGCATCTATGGCTCCTCGGTCTAGATCCTTCAAATACTAAAGACAATCTGCTGTTTCTATCCTGCCCCATTCTTTCACAATTTTAAACATTTCTAAAGTATCAACCATGATCTGCATTCTTCTAATGAAAATAGATTCAGTTTTCAAACGTTGTTATTTATATTTCCTCAGCCTGGACAGTATCCAATTGAACCTGTGTAGCACCATTTCTGAAGCCTCACTATCTTTCCAATGGGCTGGAGCCTGGTACCAGGGTGACAAATGTCAAGGGATTGTGCCTCATTTTGGCTGTTTGTCCCATGTTCCTTAAGGGACACCTTTTGTCCAGTATTTCTAGGACAGCTTGTGGGAGACTGATCCTGGGAGTCTCCACCATGAGTTTGAGTAATTCGATCAGGACTGCAAGTGAGTGAGTTGGCCAACAGAGAAAAGGGGCCGTAACTTTTGAGCTCCAGGGTGTTGTATTGGTGTGTGTACCCCAAAGATGTGCTGGGAAACTTCACCCCTTAGTCACTGTTGTCAACTGTGATTAATTGTATTTCTGGAGGTTTCATCGCATGACTCATCCCTGGGCTCCAGCCATTAGTCAGCTAACACATCCATTCTTGTGACTGTACTGCCTTCCTAGACCAACTGGGAAGCAAAAAGACTCATTATACAATTGGTTGATACTTGACAAAAGCAAACAACCTTCTCCCCCCACCCCCCAACCCCCCAACAATTTTCAATATTTCTATCTGGTAAAGGGAAATATTCAAAGGAAGTGACAAAAGAAACACTCTCTTTTAATGCCCCAATGATTTTTCTCCAGGGTTGCACATGATCTTCAATTCCTAGAGACTCCAGGCCAATCCTGGAGGGTTGTAAATCCTGGATGGAATAATAATACAGGGGGGCGGACATCACCCTACCCCTCAGAAACCACAACAGCATGGAGCTGACATTCTCCAGGCTGATCTGCTGCATGGCCCTAAAGTGCTGAGGGGCGAACTAGCAAGTGATGACTGGGCCTTCCATCCCTCATTGAGGAATGAACCAGGGAACAGTTAACTGCCAAGCTTTTGTTTAATTCAGACCAAGCAGGTTGGCTCTGATTGTCAAGGCATGCCCTAGGGAATGAACCAGGGAATGGCTGTCCCCCAAGCTTTTGTTGAGTTGAAAAATGCATTCTCCATAGCAATGCATCTACCAATCAGAGTCCAGTTGCCAACCAAGCAGCATTCTCTTCTCATGCAGCATAAATTGTTATTCCCTTGACATTGGTATTCTTGCGAATCTGTCCGGATGAGTACAAGATGAAAAGCATCAACAGCATGTCTCTTTTTTCAGTTTATACCTCACTATGTAAAAAAACAATTATTTTGCTGATGACCTTAAATCTGTGTCCACTGGTTACCAACCCTCCTGCCAGTGGAACTGATTCTCCCTCTTTAACAACAAAACCCTTATAATTTTGAATACCTCTATTAAATGTCCCTTTAACTTTTTCTGCTCAAAAGAGAGCAACTTTCTCCACATAAACAGAAGTCCCTCATCCCTATATAACAAATCTCCTCTCTAAGGTTTACACATTTTTTCTAAAGGGTGGTCCCATAATTGGGTACAGTACTCCCATGAAGGCCTAACCCCAGCAGTCTATAAAGGTTTAACATAACTTCCTTGCTGCTGTACTCTATCCCCCTATTAATAAATCAAGGATCATGTGCTTATTAACAGCCTTATCAATTTACCCTACCACCTACAAAAAATCGCATGTGGTGCAGGAGATCTTGATTAGAACTTGTGACTCACCTTAGCAGCTTCTAATGACAAACTTCAAAGTGACATTGCCCAAAACCCGAGACCTTGGTATGAGAACAACAGGTACTTTTAGGAGAGGTTGCAGGGAGAGTTAACATTGGAATCGGGTTTCAAACTGCTTTTAGACTGTGAAAGGCACTGCAAGTGTTTGTAAGACTCTTGTTTTTTTGTTTCTTTTGTGAATCGTACAAGAGCATCACAAAATGGTGATCATTCCTGCAATAAGGTGGTGCCATGTCTGGGGCTAATTTCTTCACTCTCCTTATGCCAGTGCAAATAGCCAGGCTGGATAGGGACTCCCAAGTATTGTTGTGTATTAAAAATAGGAATGAAGCCTGGGCCAAATGGGTTAACTTATGAGAACAGGCTGCATAGACCAGACTTATATTCCATTGAATAAGGAAGATTAAACGGTGACCCATTTGAGGTTTTTAAGGGTTGAAATGAGTTGATGGGTAGATGAGAAAATCCAATTCCTTTGGTGGGTGAGAACAGAACAAGGGGGCAGAATCTTAAAATTAGATGTAGGACACTCAGGGATGTCAGAGAGCACCCCTTCACACAAAAGGATAGTGCAAATCTGGGACTCACTCCCCCAAAAAGCTGTTGACAGTGGGGGTCAGCTAAATATTTCAAACCAAGATTGATAGCTTTTTGTTACTAATAATAAACGGGGCATGGAATCAAGATACAGATCATCTACAAAGGCTGAACAGGCTCAAGGAGCTGAATGGTCTACTTCTGTTCCTATGTCTCAAATGTTGACAGAATCACAGAATTGCTACAGGGCAGAAGGAGGCCATCTGGCCCATCGTGTCTGCACCAGCTCTTCGAAGGAGTATTATGATTCAATGCCATTCTCCTGCCTTTTCCCCATAACCCTGCACATTGTTTCTGTTTAATTAATCATCTAATGCCCTCTTGAATGCCTTGACTGAACCTGCCTCCACCACACTTCCAAGCAGTGCATTCCAGACCTGAACCATTCATTGTGTGAAAAAGTTTTTTTCTTACGTCACATTCGCTTCTTTTGCAAATCACTTTAAATCTGTGCCCTCTCGTTCATGATCCTTTTACAAGCAGGAGCAGTTTCTTCCTATCTACTCTGTCCAACCCACTCATGATTTTGAACACCTCTATCAAATCTCCTCTTAGCTTTCTCCTCTCCAAGGAGAACAGTCCCAACCTCTCCAATCTATCTTCATAACAAGTTTCTCATTCCTGGAACCATTTTTGTAAACCTCTTCTGCACTCTCTCCAATGTGTTAACATCCTTCCTAAAGTGTGGCGCTCAGAACTGTAAACAATATTCCAGCTGAGGTCTAACTAGTGTCCTATACAAGTTCAACATAACCTCCTTGCTCTTGTATTCTATGCCACTATTAATAAAGCCTAGGATACTGTATGCTTTAGAAACAGCTCTCTCGACCTGTTCTGCCACTTCAGTGACTTATGCACATATACACCCAGGTCCCTCTTTACCTGCACCCCCTTTAGAGTTGTACCTCTTATTTTATATTGTCTCTCCATGTTCTTCCTACCAAAATGAATGTTAACCAGTGATTCATCCTATTACTTTAAGGATCCAAAACGAAAACATATAAAGGAGATTGTCGACTTTAACAATCAATTTCCTCCTTATGCTCTTGGAAGGTGCTAGGGCACAGGGAGATGCCATTGTCTGTACGATTCTACTTATCAACAGCCTGGAGAAACAAGGAAATTTGAGGATGAGAATTTTAAAATTGATGCACTGCTCAACCAGGAACCAGTATAGTCAATCAGTGCTTTCCAGATCCTAACCACCTGCTGCATAAAATTTAAGATACTTGTTCATGTCGCCTAATTAGCTCTTTTGCCAATCATTTTAAACCTGTATTCTCTCTTTTTCAAGGAGAAGAGCCCCAGATTCTCCAATCTAGCCATGTAAATGGAAATCCTCATTTCTGGAACAATTCTCATAATTTTTTTTCTGTACCATCTCTAAAGCCTTCACAACCATCGAAATTGGATACAACATTCCAGTTAAGGCTGAAGTTTTTTTTAAATGTTCGTCGTAACTTCCTCACACTCTTGCAGCACTGTAAAACCTGGGATACTGTATACCTTTTTACCACTTTCTCAACCTGCACTGCCACTTTCAATGATGTGTGCACATATACCCCTAGTTCTTGGTCCTTCTCTGAGGTCCAAATGGAAGCAGCATAAGTGGAACCCAGGCTAATCTGATAGAACAGACCTCAGTAATGCAAATTAGACTCTAAACCTCCAGAAGGTTAGACACAAAACTGTAGTATTAGGAACTATAAGGACGCTAGTTACTGTAGCATTGTGAACTGTGAGGAGGGTAGTGATTGTAACATTGTGAACTGTGAGAATAGTGACTGTAGCATTGTGAACTGTGAGGATAGTGACTGTAACATTGTGAACCGTGAGGAGGATAGTGACTGTAGCACTGTGAACTGTGAGGATAGTGTCTATAGCATTGTGAACTGTGAGGAGGGTAGTGATTGTAGCATTATGAACTAAGGATGATAATGACTGTAGCATTGTGAACTGTGAGGAGGGTAGTGACTGTAGCATCGTGAACTGTGAGGATAGTGACTGTACCATTGTGAACTGTGAGGAGGGTAGTGACTGTAGCATTGTGAACTGTGAGGAGGGTAGTGACTGTAGCATTGTGAACCGTGAGGATGATAATGACTGTAGCATTGTGAACCGTGAGGAGGATAGTGACTGTAGCATTGTGAACTGTGAGGATAGTGTCTATAGCATTGTGAACTGTGAGGAGGGTAGTGATTGTAGCATTGTGAACTGTGAGGAGGGCAGTGACTGTAGCATTGTGAACTGTGAAGATAGTGACTGTAACAATGTGAACTGTGAGGATAGTGACTAGCATTATGAACTGTGAGGAGGATAGTGACTGTAGCATTGTGAACTGTGAGGAGGGTAGTGACTGTAGCATTCTGAACTGTGAGGATAGTGTCTATAGCATTGTGAACTGTGAGGAGGTTAGTGACTAGCATTGTGAATTGTGAGGAGGATAGTGACTGTAGCATTGTGAATTGTGAGGAGGGTAGTGACTGTAGCATTGTGAACTGTGAGGAGGATAGTGACTAGCATTGTGAACTGTGAGGATAGTGACTGTAGCATTGTGAACTGTGAGGAGGGCAGTGACTAGATTGTGAACTGTGAGGAGGGTAGTGACTGTAGATTGTGAACTGTGAGGATAGTGACTGTAGCATTGTGAACTGTGAAGAGGGTAGTGACTGTAGCATTGTGAACCGTGAGGATGATAATGACTAGCATTGTGAACTGTGAGGAGGGTAGTGACTGTAGCATTGTGAACTGTGAGGATAGTGACTGTAGCATTGTGAACTGTGAGGAGGGTAGTGACTGTAGCATTGTGAACTGAGGATGATAATGACTGTAGCATTGTGAACTGTGAGGAGGGTAGTGACTGTAGCATTGTGAACTGTGAGGAGGGTAGTGACTGTAATAATGTGAACTGTGAGGAGGGTAGTGACTGTAGATTGTGAACTGTGAGGAGGGTAGTGACTGTAGATTGTGAACTGTGAGGATAGTGACTGTAGCATTGTGAACTGTGAGGAGGGTAGTGACTGTAGCATTGTGAACCGTGAGGATGATAATGTCTGTAGCATTGTGAACTGTGAGGAGGGTAGTGACTGTAGCATTGTGAACTGAGGATAGTGCCTGCAGCATTGTGAACTGTGAGGAGGGTAGTGACTAGCATTGTGAACCGTGAGGATGATAATGACTGTAGCATTGTGAACTGTGAGGAGGGTAGTGACTGTAGCATTGTGAACTGAGGATGATAATGACTGTAGCATTGTGAACCGTGAGGAGGATAGTGACTCTAGCATTGTGAACTGTGAGGATACTGTCTATAGCATTGTGAACTGTGAGGAGGGTAGTGATTGTAGCATTGTGAACTGTGAGGAGGGCAGTGACTGTAGCATTGTGAAATGTGAGGATAGTAACTGTAGCAATGTGAACTGTGAGGATAGTGACTGTAGCATTATGAATTTTGAGGAGGATAGTGACTGTAGCATTGTGAACTGTGAGGAGGGTAGTGACTGTAGCATTGTGAACTGTGAGGATAGTGTCTATAGCATTGTGAACTGTGAGGAGGATAGTGACTAGCATTGTGAATTGTGAGGAGGATAGTGACTAGCATTGTGAATTGTGAGGAGGATAGTGACTGTAGCATTGTGAACTGTGAAGATAGTGTCTGTAGCATTGTGAACTGTGAGGAGGATAGTGACTAGCATTGTGAACTGTGAGGAGGGTAGTGACTGTAGCATTGTGAATTCTGAGGAGGGTAGTGACTGTAGCATTGTGAACTGTGAGGAGGATAGTGACTGTAGATTGTGAACTGTGAGGATAGTGACTGTAGCATTGTGAACTGTGAGGAGGGTAGTGACTGTAGCATTGTGAACCGTGAGGATGATAATGACTGTAGCATTGTGAACTGTGAGGAGGGTAGTGACTGTAGCATTGTGAACTGTGAGGATAGTGACTGTAGCATTGTGAACCGTGAGGAGGGTAGTGACTGTAGCATTGTGAACTGAGGATGATAATGACTGTAGCATTGTGAACTGTGAGGAGGGTAGTGACTGTAGCATTGTGAACTGTGAGGAGGATAGTGTCTGTAGCAATGTGAACTGTGAGGCGGATAATGACAGTAGCATTGTGAACTGTGATGAGGATAGTGACTGTAGCATTGTGAACTGTGAGGAGCGTAGTGACTGTAGCTTTGTGAACTGTGAGGAGGATAGTGTCTAGCATTGTGAACTGTGAGGATAGCGACTGTAGCATTGAACTGTGAGGAGGCATGTGACTGGCATTGTGAACTGTGAGGAGAGTAGTGACTGTAGCATTGTGAACCGTGAGGAGGATAGTGACTGTAGCATTGTGAACCGTGAGGATAGTGACTGGAGCATTGTGAACTGTGAGGTGGGTAGTGACTGTAGCATTGTGAACTGTGAGGATAGTGACTGTAGCATTGAACTGTGAGGAGGCATGTGACTGGCATTGTGAATTGTGAGGAGAGTAGTGACTGTAGCATTGTGAACTGAGGATGATAATGACTGTAGCATTGTGAACTGTGAGGAGGGTAGTGACTGTAGCATTGTGAACTGAGGATAGTGCCTGTAGCATTGTGAACTGTGAACAGGGTAGTGACTGTAGCATTGTGAACCGTGAGAACGGTAGTGACTGTGGCATTGTGAACTAGGAGGATAGTGACTGTAGCATTGTGAACCGTGAGGATAGTGACTGTAGCATTGTGAACTGTGGGGTGGGTAGTGACTGTAGCATTATGAACTGAGGATGATAATGACTGTAGCATTGTGAACTGTGAGGAGGGTAGTGACTGTAGCATTGTGAACTGAGGATAGTGCCTGTAGCATTGTGAACTGTGAGGAGGGTAGTGACTGTAGCATTGTGAACCGTGAGGAGGGTAGTGACTATGGCATTGTGAACTGTGAGGATAGTGACTGTAGCATTGTGAACTGTGAGGAGGGTAGTGACTGTAGCATTATGAACTGAGGATGATAATGACTGTAGCATTGTGAACTGTGAGGAGGGTAGTGACTGTAGCATTGTGAACTGTGAGGAGAATAGTGACTGTGGCATTGTGAACTGTGAGGATAGTGACTGTAGCATTGTGAACTGTGAGGAGGGTAGTGACTGTAGCATTGTGAACTTTGAGGATAGTGACTGTAGCATTGAACTGTGAGGAAAGTGAGTACAGCATTGTGAACTGTGAGGAGGATAGTGGCTAGCATTGTGAACTGTGAGGAGGATAGTGACAGTAGCATTGTGAACCGTGAGGAGGATAGTGACCGAAGCATTGTGAACCGTGAGGAGGATAATGACTGTAGCATTGTGAACCGTGAGGAGGATAGTGACCGAAGCATTGTGAACCGTTAGGATGATAATGTCTGTAGCATTGTGAACTGTGAGGAGGGTAGTGACTGTAGCATTGTGAACTGAGGATAGTGCCTGCAGCATTGTGAACTGTGAGGAGGGTAGTGACTGTAGCATTGTGAACCGTGAGGATGATAATGACTGTAGCATTGTGAACTGTGAGGAGGGTAGTGACTGTAGCATTATGAACTGAGGATGATAATGACTGTAGCATTGTGAACCGTGAGGAGGATAGTGACTGTAGCATTGTGAAATGTGAGGATAGTGTCTGTAGCATTGTGAACTGTGAGGAGGGTAGTGATTGTAGCATTGTGAACTGTGAGGAGGGCAGTGACTGTAGCATTGTGACCTGTGAGGATAGTAACTGTAGCAATGTGAACTGTGAGGATAGTGACTGTAGCATTATGAATTTTGAGGAGGATAGTGACTGTAGCATTGTGAACTGTGAGGAGGGTAGTGACTGTAGCATTGTGAACTGTGAGGATAGTGTCTATAGCATTGTGAAATGTGAGGAGGATAGTGACTAGCATTGTGAATTGTGAGGAGGATAGTGACTAGCAATGTGAATTGTGAGGAGGATAGTGACTGTAGCATTGTGAACTGTGAGGATAGTGTCTATAGCATTGTGAACTGTGAGGAGGATAGTGACTAGCATTGTGAACTGTGAGGAGGGTAGTGACTGTAGCATTGTGAATTGTGAGGAGGGTAGTGACTGTAGCATTGTGAACTGTGAGGAGGATAGTGACTGGAGATTGTGAACTGTGAGGATAGTGATTGTAGCATTGTGAACTGTGAGGAGGGTAGTGACTGTAGCATTGTGAACCGTGAGGATGATAATGACTGTAGCATTGTGAACTGTGAGGAGGGTAGTGACTGTAACATTGTGAACTGTGAGGATAGTGACTGTAGCATTGTGAACCGTGAGGAGGGTAGTGACTGTAGCATTGTGAACTGAGGATGATAATGACTGTAGCATTGTGAACTGTGAGGAGGGTAGTGACTGTAGCATTGTGAACTGTGAGGAGGATAGTGTCTGTAGCAATGTGAACTGTGAGGCGGATAATGACAGTAGCATTGTGAACTGTGATGAGGATAGTGACTATTGCATTGTGAACTGTGAGGATAGTGACTGTAGCATTGTGAACTGTGAGGAGGGTAGTGACTGTAGCTTTGTGAACTGTGAGGATAGTGACTGTAGCATTGAACTGTGAGGAAATTGGCTATAGCATTGTGAACTGTGAGGAGGATAGTGTCTAGCATTGTAAACTGTGAGGATAGCGACTGTAGCATTGAACTGTGAGAAGGCATGTGACTGGCATTGTGAACTGTGAGGAGAGTCGTGACTGTAGCATTGTGAACCGTGAGGAGGATAGTGACTGTAGCATTGTGAACCGTGAGGATAGTGACTGGAGCATTGTGAACTGTGAGGTGGGTATTGACTGTAGCATTGTGAACTGTGAGGATAGTGACTGTAGCATTGAACTGTGAGGAGGCATGTGACTGGCATTGTGAATTGTGAGGAGAGTAGTGACTGTAGCATTGTGAACTGAGGATGATAATGACTGTAGCATTGTGAACTGTGAGGAGGGTAGTGACTGTAGCATTGTGAACTGAGGATAGTGCCTGTAGCATTGTGAACTGTGAACAGGGTAGTGACTGTAGCATTGTGAACCGTGAGAAGGGTAGTGACTGTGGCATTGTGAACTAGGAGGATAGTGACTGTTGCATTGTGAACCGTGAGGAGGATAGTGACCGAAGCATTGTGAACCGTGAGGAGGATAATGACTGTAGCATTGTGAACCGTGAGGAGGATAGTGACCGAAGCATTGTGAACCGTGAGGATGATAATGACTGTAGCATTGTGAACTGTGAGGAGGGTAGTGACTGTAGCACTGTGAACTGAGGATAGTGCCTGTAGCATTGTGAACTGTGAACAGGGTAGTGACTGTAGCATTGTGAACCGTGAGAAGGGTAGTGACTGTGGCATTGTGAACTAGGAGGATAGTGACTGTAGCATTGTGAACTGTGGGGTGGGTAGTGACTGTAGCATTATGAACTGAGGATGATAATGACTGTAGCATTGTGAACTGTGAGGAGGGTAGTGACTGTAGCATTGTGAACTGAGGATAGTGCCTGTAGCATTGTGAACTGAGAGGAGGGTAGTGACTGTAGGATTATGAACTGAGGATGATAATGACTGGAGCATTGTGAACTGTGAGGAGGGTAGTGACTGTAGCATTGTGAATTGTGAGGAGAATAGTGTCTATGGCAATGTGAACTGTGAGGCTGATAATGACAGTAGCATTGTGAACTGTGACGAGGATAGTGACTGTGGCATTGTGAACTGTGAGGATAGTGACTGTAGCATTGTGAACTGTGAGGAGGGTAGTGACTGTAGCATTCTGAACTGTGAGGATAGTGACTGTAGCATTGAACTGTGAGGAAAGTGACTACAGCATTGAGAACTGTGAGGAGGATAGTGACTAGCATTGTGAACTGTGTGGAAGGTAGTGATAGTAGCATTGTGCACCGTGAGGAGGATTGTGACCGAAGCATTGTGAACCGTGAGGAGGATAATGACTGTAGCATTGTGAACCGTGAGGAGGATAGTGACCGAAACATTGTGAACCGTGAGGATGATAATGACTGTAGCATTGTGAACTGTGAGGAGCGTAGTGACTGTAGCATTGTGAACTGAGGATAGTGCCTGTAGCATTGTGAACTTTGAGGAGGGTAGTGACTGTAGCATTGTGAACCGTGAGGATGATAATGACTGTAGCATTGTGAACTGTGAGGAGGGTAGTGACTGTAGCATTGTGAACTGAGGATGATAATTACTGTAGCATTGTGAACCGTGAGGAGGATAGTGACTGTAGCATTGTGAACTGTGAGGAAAGTGTCTATAGCATTGTGAACTGTGAGGAGTGTAGTCATTGTAGCATTGTGAACTGTGAGGAGGGCAGTGACTGTAGAATTGTGAACTGTGAGGATAGTGACTGTAGCAATGTGAACTGTGAGGATAGTGACTGTAGCATTATGAACTGTGAGGAGGATAGTGACTGTAGCATTGTGAACTGTGAGGAGGGTAGTGACTGTAGCATTATGAACTGTGAGGATAGTGTCTATAGCATTGTGAACTGTGAGGAGGATAGTGACTAGCATTGTGAATTGTGAGGAGGATAGTGACTAGCATTGTGAATTGTGAGGAGGATAGTGACTGTAGCATTGTGAACTGTCAATATAGTGTCTATAGCTTTGTGAATTGTGAGGAGGGTAGTGACTGTAGCATTGTGAACTGTGAGGAGGATAGTGACTAGCATTGTGAACTGTGAGGATAGTGACTGTAGCATTGTGAACTGTGAGGAGGGTAGTGACTAGATTGTGAACTGTGAGGAGAGTAGTGACTGTAGATTGTGAACTGTGAGGATAGTGACTGTAGCATTGTGAACTGTCAGGAGGGTAGTGACTGTAGCATTGTGAACTGTGAGGATAGTGACTGTAGCATTGTGAACTGTGAGGAGGGTAGTGACTGTAGCCTTGTGAACTGAGGATGATAATGACTGTAGCATTGTGAACTGTGAGGAGGGTAGTGACTGTAGCATTGTGAACTGTGAGGAGGGTAGTGACTGTAGCATTGTGAACTGTGAGGAGGGTAGTGACTGTAGATTGTGAACTGTGAGGAGGGTAGTGACTGTAGATTGTGAACTGTGAGGATACTGACTTTAGCATTGTGAACTGTGAGGAGGGTAGTGACTGTAGCATTGTGAACTGTGAGGATAGTGTCTATAGCATTGTGAACTGTGAGGAGGATAGTGACTAGCATTGTGAATTGTGAGGAGGATAGTGACTAGCTTCGTGAATTGTGAGGAGGATAGTGTATGTATCATTGTGAACTGTGAGGAGGATAGTGACTAGCATTGTGAACTGTGAGGAAAGTGTCTATAGCATTGTGAACTGTGAGGAGGATAGTGACTAACATTGTGAATTGTGAGGAGGATAGTGACTAGCATTGTGAATTGTGAGGAGGATAGTGACTGTATCATTGTGAACTGTGAGGAGGATAGTGACTAGCATTGTGAACTGTGAGGATAGTGACTGTAGCATTGTGAACTGTGAGGAGAGTAGTGACTGTAGCATTGTGAACCGTGAGGAGGTGAGTGACTGTAGCATTGTGAACCGTGAGGATAGTGACTGTAGCATTGTGAATTGTGAGGAGGGTAGTGACTGTAGCATTATGAACTGAGGATGATAATGACTGTAGCATTGTGAACTGTGAGGAGGGTGTTGACTGTTGCATTGTGAACTGAGGATAGTGCCTGTAGCATTGTGAACTGTGAGGAGGGTAGTGACTGTAGCATTGTGAACCGTGAGGAAGGTAGTGACTGTGGCATTGTGAACTGTGAGGATAGTGACTGTAGCATTGTGAACTATGAGGAGGGTAGTGACTGTAGCATTATGAACTGAGGATGATAACTGTAGCATTGTGAACTGTGAGGAGGGTAGTGACTGTAGCATTGTGAACTGTGAGGAGGATAGTGTCTGTAGCAATGTTAACTGTGGGGCGGATAATGACAGTAGCATTGTGAACTGTGATGAGGATAGTGACTGTGGCATTGTGAACTGTGAGGATAGTGACTGTAGCATTGTGAACTGTGAGGAGCGTAGTGACTGTAGCATTGTGAACTGTGAGGATAGTGACTGTAGCATTGAACTGTGAGGAAAGTGGCTATAGCATTGTGAACTGTGAGGAGGATAGTGTCTAGCATTGTGAACTGTGAGGATAGCGACTGTAGCATTGTGAACTGTGAGGTGGGTAGTGACTGTAGCATTGTGAACTGTTAGGATAGTGACTGTAGCATTGAACTGTGAGGAGGCATGTGACTGGCATTGTGAACTGTGAGGAGAGTAGTGACTGTAGCATTGTGAACTGAGGATGATAATGACTGTAGCATTGTGAACTGAGAGGAGGGTAGTGACTGTAGCATTGTGAACTGAGGATAGTGCCTGTAGCATTGTGAACTGTGAACAGGGTAGTGACTGTCGCACTGTGAACCGTGAGATGGGTAGTGACTGTGGCATTGTGAACTAGGAGGATAGTGACTGTAGCATTGTGAACTGTGAGGATAGTGACTGTAGCATTGTGAACTGTGAGGAGGGTAGTGACTGTAGCATTATGAACTGAGGATGATAATGACTGTAGCATTGTGAACTGTGAGGAGGGTAGTGACTGTAGCATTGTGAACTGAGGATAGTGCCTGTAGCATTGTGAACTGTGAGGAGGGTTGTGACTGTAGCATTATGAACTGAGGATGATAATGACTGTAGCATTGTGAACTGTGAGGAGGGTAGTGACTGTAGCATTGTGAACTGTGAGGAGGATAGTGTCTATGGCAATGTGAACTGTGAGGCGGATAATGACAGTGGCATTGTGAACTGTGACGAGGATAGTGACTGTGGCATTGTGAACTGTGAGGAGGGTAGTGAATGTAGCATTGTGAACTGTGAGGATAGTGACTGTAGCATTGAACTGTGAGGAAAGTGACTACAGCATTGTGAACTGTGAGGAGGATAGTGACTAGCATTGTGAACTGTGAGGAGGATAGTGAAGTAGCATTGTGAACCGTGAGGAGGATAATGACCAAAGCATTGTGAACCATGAGGAGGATAATGACTGTAGCATTGTGAACCGTGAGGAGGATAGTGACCGAAGCATTGTGAACCGTGAGGATGATAATGACTGTAGCATTGTGCACTGTGAGGAGGGTAGTGACTGTAGCATTGTGAACTGAGGATAATGACTGTTGCATTGTGAACTGTGAGGAGGGTAGTGACTGTAGCATTGTGAACTGTGAGGAGAATAGTGTCTATGGCAATGTGAACTGTGAGGCGGATAATGACAGTAGCATTGTGAACTGTGACGAGGATAGTGACTGTGCCATTGTGAACTGTGAGGATAGTGACTGTAGCATTGTGAACTGTGAGGAGGGTAGTGGCTGTAGCATTGTGAACTGTGAGGATAGTGACTGTAGCATTGAACTGTGAGGAAAGTGACTACAGCATTGTGAACTGTGAGGAGGATAGTGACCAGCATTGTGAACTGTGAGGAGGATAGTGACAGTAGCATTGTGAACCGTGAGGAGGATAGTGACCGAAGCATTGAGAACCGTGAGGAGGATAATGACTGTAGCATTGGGAACCATGAGGAGGATATTGACTGTAGCATTGTGAACTGTGAGGACGATCGTGACTAACATTGTGAACTGTGAGGAGGGTAGTGTCTGTAGCATTGTGAACTGTGAGGATAGTGACTGTAGCATTGTGAACTGTGAGGAGTGTAGTGACTGTAGCATTGTGAACTGTGAGGATGGTGACTGTAGCATTGAACTGTGAGGAAGTTGACTATAGCATTGTGAACTGTGAGGAGGATAGTGTATAGCATTGTGAACTGTGAGGATAGCGACTGTAGCATTGAACTGTGAGGAGGCATGTGACTGGCATTGTGAACTGAGAGGAGAGTAGTGATAGTAGCATTGTGAACCGTGAGGAGGATAGTGACCGAAGCATTGTGAACCGTGAGGAGGATAATGACTGTAGCATTGTGAACCGTGAGGAGGATAATGACTGTAGCATCGTGAACTGTGAGGAGGGTAGTGACGGTAGCATTGTGAACTGAGGATAGTGGCTGTAGCATTGTGAACTGTGAGGAGGGTAGTGACTGTAGCATTGTGAACCGTGAGGATGATAATGACTGTAGCATTGTGAACTGTGAGGAGGGTAGTGACTGTAGCATTGTGAACTGAGGATGATAATGACTGTAGCATTGTGAACCGTGAGGAGGATAGTGACTGTAGCATTGTGAACTGTGAGGATAGTGTCTATAGCATTGTGAACTGTGAGGAGTGTAGTGATTGTAGCATTGTGAACTGTGAGGAGGGCAGTGACTGTAGCATTGTGAACTGTGAGGATAGTGACTGTAGCAATGTGAACTGTGAGGATAGTGACTGTAGCATTATGAACTGTGAGGAGGATAGTGACTGTAGCATTGTGAACTGTGAGGAGGGTAGTGACTGTAGCATTATGAACTGTGAGGATAGTGTCTATAGCTTTGTGAACTGTGAGGAGGATAGTGATTAGCATTGTGAATTGTGAGGAGGATAGTGACTAGCATTGTGAATTGTGAGGAGGATAGTGACTGTAGCATTGTGAACTGTGAATATAGTGTCTATAGCATTGTGAACTGTGAGGAGGATAGTGACTAGCATTGTGAACTGTGAGGAGGGTAGTGACTGTAGCATTGTGAATTGTGAGGAGGGTAGTGACTGTAGCATTGTGAACTGTGAGGAGGATAGTGACTAGCATTGTGAACTGTGAGGATAGTGACTGTAGCATTGTGAACTGTGAGGAGGGTAGTGACTAGATTGTGAACTGTGAGGAGGGTAGTGACTGTAGATTGTGAACTGTGAGGATAGTGACTGTAGCATTGTGAACTGTGAGGAGGGTAGTGACTGTAGCATTGTGAACCGTGAGGATGATAATGACCAGCATTGTGAACTGTCAGGAGGGTAGTGACTGTAGCATTGTGAACTGTGAGGATAGTGACTGTAGCATTGTGAACTGTGAGGAGGGTACTGACTGTAGCCTTGTGAACTGAGGATGATAATGACTGTAGCATTGTGAACTGTGAGGAGGGTAGTGACTGTAGCATTGTGAACTGTGAGGAGGGTAGTGATTGTAGCATTGTGAACTGTGAGGAGGGTAGTGACTGTAGATTGTGAACTGTGAGGAGGGTAGTGACTGTAGATTGTGAACTGTGAGGATACTGACTTTAGCATTGTGAACTGTGAGGAGGGTAGTGACTGTAGCATTGTGAACCGTGAGGATGATAATGACTGTAGCATTGTGAACTGTGAGGAGGGTAGTGACTGTAGCATTGTGAACTGTGAGGATAGTGTCTATAGCATTGTGAACTGTGAGGAGGATAGTGACTAGCATTGTGAATTGTGAGGAGGATAGTGACTAGCTTCGTGAATTGTGAGGAGGATAGTGACCGTATCATTGTGAACTGTGAGGAGGATAGTGACCAGCATTGTGAACTGTGAGGAAAGTGTCTATAGCATTGTGAACTGTGAGGAGGATAGTGACTAGCATTGTGAATTGTGAGGAGGATAGTGACTAGCATTGTGAATTGTGAGGAGGATAGTGATTGTATCATTGTGAACTGTGAGGAGGATAGTGACTAGCATTGTGAACTGTGAGGATAGTGACTGTAGCTTTGTGAACTGTGAGGATAGTGACTGTAGCATTGTGAACTGTGAGGAGGGTGTTGACTGTTGCATTGTGAACTGAGGATAGTGCCTGTAGCATTGTGAACTGTGAGGAGGGTAGTGACTAGATTGTGAACTGTGAGGAGGGTAGTGACTGTAGATTGTGAACTGTGAGGATAGTGACTGTAGCATTGTGAACTGTGAGGAGGGTAGTGACTGTAGCATTGTGAACCGTGAGGATGATAATGACCAGCATTGTGAACTGTCAGGAGGGTAGTGACTGTAGCATTGTGAACTGTGAGGATAGTGACTGTAGCATTGTGAACTGTGAGGAGGGTACTGACTGTAGCCTTGTGAACTGAGGATGATAATGACTGTAGCATTGTGAACTGTGAGGAGGGTAGTGACTGTAGCATTGTGAACTGTGAGGAGGGTAGTGATTGTAGCATTGTGAACTGTGAGGAGGGTAGTGACTGTAGATTGTGAACTGTGAGGAGGGTAGTGACTGTAGATTGTGAACTGTGAGGATACTGACTTTAGCATTGTGAACTGTGAGGAGGGTAGTGACTGTAGCATTGTGAACCGTGAGGATGATAATGACTGTAGCATTGTGAACTGTGAGGAGGGTAGTGACTGTAGCATTGTGAACTGTGAGGATAGTGTCTATAGCATTGTGAACTGTGAGGAGGATAGTGACTAGCATTGTGAATTGTGAGGAGGATAGTGAATAGCTTCGTGAATTGTGAGGAGGATAGTGACCGTATCATTGTGAACTGTGAGGAGGATAGTGACCAGCATTGTGAACTGTGAGGAAAGTGTCTATAGCATTGTGAACTGTGAGGAGGATAGTGACTAGCATTGTGAATTGTGAGGAGGATAGTGACTAGCATTGTGAATTGTGAGGAGGATAGTGATTGTATCATTGTGAACTGTGAGGAGGATAGTGACTAGCATTGTGAACTGTGAGGATAGTGACTGTAGCATTGTGAACTGTGAGGATAGTGACTGTAGCATTGTGAACTGTGAGGAGGGTGTTGACTGTTGCATTGTGAACTGAGGATAGTGCCTGTAGCATTGTGAACTGTGAGGAGGGTAGTGACTGTAGCATTGTGAACCGTGAGGAGGGTAGTGACTGTGGCATTGTGAAATGTGAGGATAGTGACTGTAGCATTGTGAACTGTGAGGAGGGTAGTGACTGTAGCATTATGAACTGAGGATGATAACTGTAGCATTGTGAACTGTGAGGAGGGTAGTGACTGTAGCATTGTGAACTGTGAGGAGGATAGTGTCTGTAGCAATGTTAACTGTGGGGCGGATAATGACATTAGCATTGTGAACTTTGATGAGGATAGTGACTGTTTCATTGTGAACTGTGAGGATAGTGACTGTAGCATTGTGAACTGTGAGGAGCGTAGTGACTGTAGCATTGTGAACTGTGAGGATAGTGACTGTAGCATTGAACTGTGAGGAAAGTGGCTATAGCATTGTGAACTGTGAGGAGGATAGTGTCTAGCATTGTGAACTGTGAGGATAGTGACTGGAGCATTGTGAACTGCCAGGAGGGTAGTGACTGTAGCAATGTGAACTGAGGATTGTGCCTGTAGCATTGTGAACTGTGAGCAGGGTAGTGACTGTAGCATTGTGAAGCGTGAGGAGGGTTGTGACTGTGGCATTGTGAACTGTGAGGATAGTGACTGTAGCATTGTGAACTGTGAGGAGGGTAGTGACTGTAGCATTATGAACTGAGGATGATAGTGACTGTAGCATTGTGAACTGTGAGGAGGGTAGTGACTGTAGTATTGTGAACTGAGGATAGTGCCTGTAGCATTGTGAACTGTGAGGAGGGTTGTGACTGTAGCATTGTGAACCGTGAGGAGGGTAGTGACTTTGGCATTGTGAACTGTGAGGATAGTGACTGTAGCATTGTGAACTGTGAGGAGGGTAGTGACTGTAGCATTGTGAACTGTGAGGATAGTAACTGTAGCATTGAACTGTGAGGAAAGTGACTATAACATTGTGAACTGTGAGGTGGATAGTGTCTAGCATTGTGAACTGTGAGGATAGCGACAGTAGCATTGAACTGTGAGGAGGCATGTGATTGGCATTGTGAACTGTGAGGATAGTGACTGTAGCATTGTGAACTGTGAGGTGGGTAGTGACTGTAGCATTATGAACTGAGGATGATAATGACTGTCGCATTGTGAACTGTCAGGAGGGTAGTGACTGTAGCATTGTGAACTGAGGATAGTGCCAGTAGCATTGTGAACTGTGAGGAGGGTAGTGACTGTAGCATTGTGAACCGTGAGAAGGGTAGTGACTGTAGCATTGTGAACCGTGAGGATGATAATGACTGTAGCATTGTGAACTGTGAGGAGGGTAGTGACTGTAGCATTGTGAACTGTGAGGATAGTGTCTATAGCATTGTGAACTGTGAGGAGGATAGTGACTAGCATTGTGAATTGTGAGGAGGATAGTGACTAGCTTCGTGAATTGTGAGGAGGATAGTGACCGTATCATTGTGAACTGTGAGGAGGATAGTGACCAGCATTGTGAACTGTGAGGAAAGTGTCTATAGCATTGTGAACTGTGAGGAGGATAGTGACTAGCATTGTGAATTGTGAGGAGGATAGTGACTAGCATTGTGAATTGTGAGGAGGATAGTGATTGTATCATTGTGAACTGTGAGGAGGATAGTGACTAGCATTGTGAACTGTGAGGATAGTGACTGTAGCTTTGTGAACTGTGAGGATAGTGACTGTAGCATTGTGAACTGTGAGGAGGGTGTTGACTGTTGCATTGTGAACTGAGGATAGTGCCTGTAGCATTGTGAACTGTGAGGAGGGTAGTGACTGTAGCATTGTGAACCGTGAGGAGGGTAGTGACTGTGGCATTGTGAACTGTGAGGATAGTGACTGTAGCATTGTGAACTGTGAGGAGGGTAGTGACTGTAGCATTATGAACTGAGGATGATAACTGTAGCATTGTGAACTGTGAGGAGGGTAGTGACTGTAGCATTGTGAACTGTGAGGAGGATAGTGTCTGTAGCAATGTTAACTGTGGGGCGGATAATGACCTTAGCATTGTGAACTTTGATGAGGATAGTGACTGTTTCATTGTGAACTGTGAGGATAGTGACTGTAGCATTGTGAACTGTGAGGAGGGTAGTGACTGTAGCATTGTGAACTGTGAGGATAGTGACTGTAGCATTGAACTGTGAGGAAAGTGGCTATAGCATTGTGAACTGTGAGGAGGATAGTGTCTAGCATTGTGAACTGTGAGGATAGTGACTGTAGCATTGTGAACCGTGAGGAGGATAGTGACTGTAGCATTGTGAACTGAGGATAGTGCCTGTAGCATTGTGAACTGTGAGGAGGGCAGTGACTGTAGCATTGTGAACCGTGAGGAGAGTAGTGACTGTGGCATTGTGAAATGTGAGGATAGTGACTGTAGCATTGTGAACTGTGAGGAGGGTAGTGACTGTAGCATTATGAACTGAGGATGATAATAACTGTAGCATTGTGAACTGTGAGGAGGGTAGTGACTGTAGCATTGTGAACTGAGGATAGTGCCTGTAGCATTGTGAACTGTGAGGAGGGTTGTGACTGTAGCATTGTGAACCGTGAGGAGGGTAATGACTGTGGCATTGTGAACTGTGAGGATAGTGACTGTAGCATTGTGAACTGTGAGGAGGGTAGTGACTGTAGCATTGTGAACTGTGAGGATAGTAACTGTAGCATTGAACTGTGAGGAAATTGACTATAGCATTGTGAACTGTGAGGAGGATAGTGTCTAGCATTGTGAACTGTGTGGATAGCGACTGTAGCATTGAACTGTGAGGAGGCATGTGACTGGCATTGTGAACTGTGAGGATAGTGACTGTAGCATTGTGAACTGTGAGGTGGGTAGTGACTGTAGCATTATGAACTGAGGATGATAATGACTGTAGCATTCTGAACTGTGAGGAGGGTAGTGACTGTAGCATTATGAACTGAGGATGATAATGACTGTAGCATTGTGAACTGTGAGGAGGGTAGTGACTGTAGCATTGTGAACCGTGAGAAGGGTAGTGACTGTGGCATTGTGAACTGTGAGGATAGTGTCTGTAGCATTGTGAACTGTGAGGATGGTAGTGACTGTAGCATTATGAACTGAGGATGATAATGACTGTAGCATTGTGAACTGTGAGGAGGGTAGTGACTGTAGCATTGTGAACTGAGGATAGTGCCTGTAGCATTGTGAACTGTGAGGAGGCTTGTGACTGTAGCATTGTGAACCCTGAGGAGGGTAGTGACTGTGGCATTGTGAACTGTGAGGATAGTGACTGTAGCATTGTGAACTGTGAGGAGGGTAGTGACTGTAGCATTGTGAACTGTGAGGATAGTAACTGTAGCATTGAACTGTGAGGAAAGTGACTATAACATTGTGAACTGTGAGGAGGATAGTGTCTAGCATTGTGAACTGTGAGGATAGTGACTGCAGCATTGAACTGTGAGGAAAGTGACTACAGCATTGTGAACTGTGAGGTGGATAGTGACAGTAGCATTGTGAACCATGAGGAGGATAGTGACCGAAGCATTTTGAACCCTGTGCAGAATAATGACTGTAGCATTGTGAACTGTGAGGACGATAGTGACTAACATTGTGAACTATGAGGAGGGTAGTGTCTGTAGCATTGTGAACCGTGAGGATAGTGACTTTAGCATTGTGAACTGTGAGGATGGTAGTGACTGTAGCATTGTGAACTGAGGATAGTGCCTGTAGCATTGTGAACTGTGAGGAGGGTAGTGACTGTAGCATTGTGAACCGTGAGAAGGGTAGTGACTGTGGCATTGTGAACTGTGAGGATAGTGACTGTAGCATTGTGAACTGTGAGGATGGTAGTGACTGTAGCATTATGAACTGAGGATGATAATGACTGTAGTATTGTGAACTGTGAGGAGGGTAGTGACTGTAGCATTGTGAACTGTGAGGAGAATAGTGTCTTTGGCAATGTGAACTGTGAGGCGGATAATGACAGTAGCATTGTGAACTGTGACAAGGATAGTGACTGTGGCATTGTGAACTGTGAGGATAGTGACTGTATCATTGTGAACTGTGAGGAGGGTAGTGTCTGTAGCATTGTTATCTGTGAGGATAGTGACTGTAGCATTGTGAACTGTGAGGAGGGTAGTGACTAGCATTGTGAACTGTGAAGAGGTTAGTGACCGTAGCATTGTGAACCGTGAGGAGGATAGTGACCGAAGCATTGTGAACCATGAGGAGGTTAATGACTGTAGCATTGGGAACCATGAGGAGGATATTGACTGTAGTATTGTGAACTGCGAGGACGATAGTGACTAACATTGTGAACTGTGAGGAGGGTAGTGTCTGTAGCATTGTGAACCGTGAGGATAGTGACTGTAGCATTGTGAACTGTGAGGAGGGTAGTGACTGTAGCATTGTGAACTGTTAGGATAGTGACTGTAGCATTGAACTGTGAGGAAATTGACTATAGCATTGTGAACTGTGAGGATAGCGACTGTAGCATTGAACTGTGAGGAGGCATGTGACTGGCATTGTGAACTGAGAGGAGTGTAGTGACTGTAGCATTGTGAACCGTGAGGAAGATAGTGACTGTAGCATTGTGAAACGTGAGGATAGTGACTGTAGCATTGTGAACTGTGAGGAGGGTAGTGACTGTAGCATTATGAACTGAGGATGATAATGACTGTAGCATTGTGAACTGTGAGGAGGATAGTGACTAGCATTGTGAACTGTGAGGAGGGTAGTGAGTTTAGCATTGTGAATTGTGAGGAGGGTAGTGACTGTAGCATTGTGAATTGTGAGGAGGGTAGTGACTGTGGCATTGTGAACTGTGAGGATAGTGACTGTAGCATTGAACTGTGAGGAAATTGACTGTAGCATTGTGAACTGAGGAGGATAGTGACTGTAGCATTGTGAACTGTGAGGTGGGTAGTGACTGTAGCATTGTGAACTGAGGATATTGACTGTAGCATTGAACTGTGAGGAGGCATGTGACTGGCATTGTGAACTGTGAGGAGAGTAGTGACTGTAGCATTGTGAGCCGTGAGAAGGGTAGTGACTGTGGCATTGTGAACTGTAAGGAGAATAGTCTCTATGGCAATGTGAACTGTGAGGCGGATAATGACAGTAGCATTGTGAATTGTGACGAGGATAGTGACTGTGGCATTGTGAACTGTGAGGATAGTGACTGTAGCATTGTGAACTGTGAGGAGGGTAGTGACTGTTGCATTGTGAACTGTGAGGATAGTGACTGTAGCATTGAACTGTGAGGAAAGTGACTACAGCATTGTGAACTGTGAGGAGGATAGTGACTTGCATTGTGAACTGTAAGGAGGATAGTGACAGTAGCATTGTGAACCGTGAGGAGGATAGTGACCGAAGCATTGTGAACCGTGAGGATGATAATGACTGTAGCATTGTGAACTGTGAGGAGGGTAGTGACTGTAGCATTGTGAACTGAGGATAATGACTGTTGCATTGTGAACTGTGAGGAGGGTAGTGACTGTAGCATTGTGAACTGTGAGGAGAATAGTGTCTATGGCAATGTGAACTGTGAGGCGGATAATGACAGTAGCATTGTGAACTGTGACGAGGATAGTGACTGTGCCATTGTGAACTGTGAGGATAGTGACTGTAGCATTGTGAACTGTGAGGAGGGTAGTGGCTGTAGCATTGTGAACTGTGAGGATAGTGACTGTAGCATTGAACTGTGAGGAAAGTGACTACAGCATTGTGAACTGTGAGGAGGATAGTGACCAGCATTGTGAACTGTGAGGAGGATAGTGACAGTAGCATTGTGAACCGTGAGGAGGATAGTGACCGAAGCATTGAGAACCGTGAGGAGGATAATGACTGTAGCATTGGGAACCATGAGGAGGATATTGACTGTAGCATTGTGAACTGTGAGGACGATCGTGACTAACATTGTGAACTGTGAGGAGGGTAGTGTCTGTAGCATTGTGAACCCTGAGGATAGTGACTGTAGCATTGTGAACTGTGAGGAGTGTAGTGACTGTAGCATTGTGAACTGTGAGGATGGTGACTGTAGCATTGAACTGTGAGGAAGTTGACTATAGCATTGTGAACTGTGAGGAGGATAGTGTATAGCATTGTGAACTGTGAGGATAGCGACTGTAGCATTGAACTGTGAGGAGGCATGTGACTGGCATTGTGAACTGAGAGGAGAGTAGTGATAGTAGCATTGTGAACCGTGAGGAGGATAGTGACCGAAGCATTGTGAACCGTGAGGAGGATAATGACTGTAGCATTGTGAACCGTGAGGAGGATAATGACTGTAGCATCGTGAACTGTGAGGAGGGTAGTGACGGTAGCATTGTGAACTGAGGATAGTGGCTGTAGCATTGTGAACTGTGAGGAGGGTAGTGACTGTAGCATTGTGAACCGTGAGGATGATAATGACTGTAGCATTGTGAACTGTGAGGAGGGTAGTGACTGTAGCATTGTGAACTGAGGATGATAATGACTGTAGCATTGTGAACCGTGAGGAGGATAGTGACTGTAGCATTGTGAACTGTGAGGATAGTGTCTATAGCATTGTGAACTGTGAGGAGTGTAGTGATTGTAGCATTGTGAACTGTGAGGAGGGCAGTGACTGTAGCATTGTGAACTGTGAGGATAGTGACTGTAGCAATGTGAACTGTGAGGATAGTGACTGTAGCATTATGAACTGTGAGGAGGATAGTGACTGTAGCATTGTGAACTGTGAGGAGGGTAGTGACTGTAGCATTATGAACTGTGAGGATAGTGTCTATAGCTTTGTGAACTGTGAGGAGGATAGTGACTAGCATTGTGAATTGTGAGGAGGATAGTGACTAGCATTGTGAATTGTGAGGAGGATAGTGACTGTAGCATTGTGAACTGTGAATATAGTGTCTATAGCATTGTGAACTGTGAGGAGGATAGTGACTAGCATTGTGAACTGTGAGGAGGGTAGTGACTGTAGCATTGTGAATTGTGAGGAGGGTAGTGACTGTAGCATTGTGAACTGTGAGGAGGATAGTGACTAGCATTGTGAACTGTGAGGATAGTGACTGTAGCATTGTGAACTGTGAGGAGGGTAGTGACTAGATTGTGAACTGTGAGGAGGGTAGTGACTGTAGATTGTGAACTGTGAGGATAGTGACTGTAGCATTGTGAACTGTGAGGAGGGTAGTGACTGTAGCATTGTGAACCGTGAGGATGATAATGACCAGCATTGTGAACTGTCAGGAGGGTAGTGACTGTAGCATTGTGAACTGTGAGGATAGTGACTGTAGCATTGTGAACTGTGAGGAGGGTAGTGACTGTAGCATTATGAACTGAGGATGATAACTGTAGCATTGTGAACTGTGAGGAGGGTAGTGACTGTAGCATTGTGAACTGTGAGGAGGATAGTGTCTGTAGCAATGTTAACTGTGGGGCGGATAATGACATTAGCATTGTGAACTTTGATGAGGATAGTGACTGTTTCATTGTGAACTGTGAGGATAGTGACTGTAGCATTGTGAACTGTGAGGAGCGTAGTGACTGTAGCATTGTGAACTGTGAGGATAGTGACTGTAGCATTGAACTGTGAGGAAAGTGGCTATAGCATTGTGAACTGTGAGGAGGATAGTGTCTAGCATTGTGAACTGTGAGGATAGTGACTGTAGCATTGTGAACTGCCAGGAGGGTAGTGACTGTAGCAATGTGAACTGAGGATTGTGCCTGTAGCATTGTGAACTGTGAGGAGGGCAGTGACTGTAGCATTGTGAACCGTGAGAAGGGTAGTGACTGTGGCATTGTGAAATGTGAGGATAGTGACTGTAGCATTGTGAACTGTGAGGAGGGTAGTGACTGTAGCATTATGAACTGAGGATGATAATCACTGTAGCATTGTGAACTGTGAGGAGGGTAGTGACTGTAGCATTGTGAACTGAGGATAGTGCCTGTAGCATTGTGAACTGTGAGGAGGGTTGTGACTGTAGCATTGTGAACCGTGAGGAGGGTAGTGACTATGGCATTCTGAACTGTGAGGATAGTGACTGTAGCATTGTGAACTGTGAGGAGGGTAGTGACTGTAGCATTGTGAACTGTGAGGATAGTAACTGTAGCATTGAACTGTGAGGAAAGTGACTATAACATTGTGAACTGTGAGGTGGATAGTGTCTAGCATTGTGAACTGTGAGGATAGCGACAGTAGCATTGAACTGTGAGGAGGCATGTGATTGGCATTGTGAACTGTGAGGATAGTGACTGTAGCATTGTGAACTGTGAGGTGGGTAGTGACTGTAGCATTATGAACTGAGGATGATAATGACTGTCGCATTGTGAACTGTCAGGAGGGTAGTGACTGTAGCATTGTGAACTGAGGATAGTGCCAGTAGCATTGTGAACTGTGAGGAGGGTAGTGACTGTAGCATTGTGAACCGTGAGTAGGGTAGTGACTGTAGCATTGTGAACCGTGAGGATGATAATGACTGTAGCATTGTGAACTGTGAGGATGGTAGTGACTGTAGCTTTGTGAACTGTGAGGTTAGTGTCTATAGCATTGTGAACTGTGAGGAGGATAGTGACTAGCATTGTGAATTGTGAGGAGGATGGTGACTAGCTTCGTGAATTGTGAGGAGGATAGTGACTGTATCATTGTGAACTGTGAGGAGGATAGTGACCAGCATTGTGAACTGTGAGGAAAGTGTCTATAGCATTGTGAACTGTGAGGAGGATAGTGACTAGCATTGTGAATTGTGAGGAGGATAGTGACTAGCATTGTGAATTGTGAGGAGGATAGTGATTGTATCATTGTGAACTGTGAGGAGGATAGTGACTAGCATTGTGAACTGTGAGGATAGTGACTGTAGCATTGTGAACTGTGAGGATAGTGACTGTAGCATTGTGAACTGTGAGGAGGGTGTTGACTGTTGCATTGTGAACTGAGGATAGTGCCTGTAGCATTGTGAACTGTGAGGAGGGTAGTGACTGTAGCATTGTGAACCGTGAGGAGGGTAGTGACTGTGGCATTGTGAACTGTGAGGATAGTGACTGTAGCATTGTGAACTGTGAGGAGGGTAGTGACTGTAGCATTATGAACTGAGGATGATAACTGTAGCATTGTGAACTGTGAGGAGGGTAGTGACTGTAGCATTGTGAACTGTGAGGAGGATAGTGTCTGTAGCAATGTTAACTGTGGGGCGGATAATGACCTTAGCATTGTGAACTTTGATGAGGATAGTGACTGTTTCATTGTGAACTGTGAGGATAGTGACTGTAGCATTGTGAACTGTGAGGAGCGTAGTGACTGTAGCATTGTGAACTGTGAGGATAGTGACTGTAGCATTGAACTGTGAGGAAAGTGGCTATAGCATTGTGAACTGTGAGGAGGATAGTGTCTAGCATTGTGAACTGTGAGGATAGTGACTGGAGCATTGTGAACTGCCAGGAGGGTAGTGACTGTAGCAATGTGAACTGAGGATAGTGCCTGTAGCATTGTGAACTGTGAGGAGGGCAGTGACTGTAGCATTGTGAACCGTGAGAAGGGTAGTGACTGTGGCATTGTGAAATGTGAGGATAGTGACTGTAGCATTGTGAACTGTGAGGAGGGTAGTGACTGTAGCATTATGAACTGAGGATGATAATCACTGTAGCATTGTGAACTGTGAGGAGGGTAGTGACTGTAGCATTGTGAACTGAGGATAGTGCCTGTAGCATTGTGAACTGTGAGGAGGGTTGTGACTGTAGCATTGTGAACCGTGAGGAGGGTAGTGACTATGGCATTCTGAACTGTGAGGATAGTGACTGTAGCATTGTGAACTGTGAGGAGGGTAGTGACTGTAGCATTGTGAACTGTGAGGATAGTAACTGTAGCATTGAACTGTGAGGAAAGTGACTATAACATTGTGAACTGTGAGGTGGATAGTGTCTAGCATTGTGAACTGTGTGGATAGCGACAGTAGCATTGAACTGTGAGGAGGCATGTGATTGGCATTGTGAACTGTGAGGATAGTGACTGTAGCATTGTGAACTGTGAGGTGGGTAGTGACTGTAGCATTATGAACTGAGGATGATAATGACTGTCGCATTGTGAACTGTCAGGAGGGTAGTGACTGTAGCATTGTGAACTGAGGATAGTGCCAGTAGCATTGTGAACTGTGAGGAGGGTAGTGACTGTAGCATTGTGAACCGTGAGAAGGGTAGTGACTGTGGCATTGTGAACTGTGAGGATAGTGTCTGTAGCATTGTGAACTGTGAGGATGGTAGTGACTGTAGCATTATGAACTGAGGATGATAATCACTGTAGCATTGTGAACTGTGAGGAGGGTAGTGACTGTAGCATTGTGAACTGAGGATAGTGCCTGTAGCATTGTGAACTGTGAGGAGGCTTGTGACTGTAGCATTGTGAACCCTGAGGAGGGTAGTGACTGTGGCATTGTGAACTGTGAGGATAGTGACTGTAGCATTGTGAACTGTGAGGAGGGTAGTGACTGTAGCATTGTGAACTGTGAGGATAGTAACTGTAGCATTGAACTGTGAGGAAAGTGACTATAACATGGTGAACTGTGAGGAGGATAGTGTCTAGCATTGTGAACTGTGAGGATAGTGACTGCAGCATTGAACTGTGAGGAAAGTGACTACAGCATTGTGAACTGTGAGGACGATAGTGACAGTAGCATTGTGAACCATGAGGAGGATAGTGACCGAAGCATTTTGAACCCTGTGCAGAATAATGACTGTAGCATTGTGAACTGTGAGGACGATAGTGACTAACATTGTGAACTATGAGGAGGGTAGTGTCTGTAGCATTGTGAACCGTGAGGATAGTGACTTTAGCATTGTGAACTGTGAGGATGGTAGTGACTGTAGCATTGTGAACTGAGGATAGTGCCTGTAGCATTGTGAACTGTGAGGAGGGTAGTGACTGTAGCATTGTGAACCGTGAGAAGGGTAGTGACTGTGGCATTGTGAACTGTGAGGATAGTGACTGTAGCATTGTGAACTGTGAGGATGGTAGTGACTGTAGCATTATGAACTGAGGATGATAATGACTGTAGTATTGTGAACTGTGAGGAGGGTAGTGACTGTAGCATTGTGAACTGTGAGGAGAATAGTGTCTTTGGCAATGTGAACTGTGAGGCGGATAATGACAGTAGCATTGTGAACTGTGACAAGGATAGTGACTGTGGCATTGTGAACTGTGAGGATAGTGACTGTATCATTGTGAACTGTGAGGAGGGTAGTGTCTGTAGCATTGTTATCTGTGAGGATAGTGACTGTAGCATTGTGAACTGTGAGGAGGGTAGTGACTAGCATTGTGAACTGTGAAGAGGTTAGTGACCGTAGCATTGTGAACCGTGAGGAGGATAGTGACCGAAGCATTGTGAACCATGAGGAGGTTAATGACTGTAGCATTGGGAACCATGAGGAGGATATTGACTGTAGTATTGTGAACTGCGAGGACGATAGTGACTAACATTGTGAACTGTGAGGAGGGTAGTGTCTGTAGCATTGTGAACCGTGAGGATAGTGACTGTAGCATTGTGAACTGTGAGGAGGGTAGTGACTGTAGCATTGTGAACTGTTAGGATAGTGACTGTAGCATTGAACTGTGAGGAAATTGACTATAGCATTGTGAACTGTGAGGATAGCGACTGTAGCATTGAACTGTGAGGAGGCATGTGACTGGCATTGTGAACTGAGAGGAGTGTAGTGACTGTAGCATTGTGAACCGTGAGGAAGATAGTGACTGTAGCATTGTGAAACGTGAGGATAGTGACTGTAGCATTGTGAACTGTGAGGAGGGTAGTGACTGTAGCATTATGAACTGAGGATGATAATGACTGTAGCATTGTGAACTGTGAGGAGGATAGTGACTAGCATTGTGAACTGTGAGGAGGGTAGTGAGTTTAGCATTGTGAATTGTGAGGAGGGTAGTGACTGTAGCATTGTGAATTGTGAGGAGGGTAGTGACTGTGGCATTGTGAACTGTGAGGATAGTGACTGTAGCATTGAACTGTGAGGAAATTGACTGTAGCATTGTGAACTGAGGAGGATAGTGACTGTAGCATTGTGAACTGTGAGGTGGGTAGTGACTGTAGCATTGTGAACTGAGGATATTGACTGTAGCATTGAACTGTGAGGAGGCATGTGACTGGCATTGTGAACTGTGAGGAGAGTAGTGACTGTAGCATTGTGAGCCGTGAGAAGGGTAGTGACTGTGGCATTGTGAACTGTAAGGAGAATAGTCTCTATGGCAATGTGAACTGTGAGGCGGATAATGACAGTAGCATTGTGAATTGTGACGAGGATAGTGACTGTGGCATTGTGAACTGTGAGGATAGTGACTGTAGCATTGTGAACTGTGAGGAGGGTAGTGACTGTTGCATTGTGAACTGTGAGGATAGTGACTGTAGCATTGAACTGTGAGGAAAGTGACTACAGCATTGTGAACTGTGAGGAGGATAGTGACTTGCATTGTGAACTGTAAGGAGGATAGTGACAGTAGCATTGTGAACCGTGAGGAGGATAGTGACCGAAGCATTGTGAACCGTGAGGATGATAATGACTGTAGCATTGTGAACTGTGAGGAGGGTAGTGACTGTAGCATTGTGAACTGAGGATAATGACTGTTGCATTGTGAACTGTGAGGAGGGTAGTGACTGTAGCATTGTGAACTGTGAGGAGAATAGTGTCTATGGCAATGTGAACTGTGAGGCGGATAATGACAGTAGCATTGTGAACTGTGACGAGGATAGTGACTGTGCCATTGTGAACTGTGAGGATAGTGACTGTAGCATTGTGAACTGTGAGGAGGGTAGTGGCTGTAGCATTGTGAACTGTGAGGATAGTGACTGTAGCATTGAACTGTGAGGAAAGTGACTACAGCATTGTGAACTGTGAGGAGGATAGTGACCAGCATTGTGAACTGTGAGGAGGATAGTGACAGTAGCATTGTGAACCGTGAGGAGGATAGTGACCGAAGCATTGAGAACCGTGAGGAGGATAATGACTGTAGCATTGGGAACCATGAGGAGGATATTGACTGTAGCATTGTGAACTGTGAGGACGATCGTGACTAACATTGTGAACTGTGAGGAGGGTAGTGTCTGTAGCATTGTGAACCCTGAGGATAGTGACTGTAGCATTGTGAACTGTGAGGAGTGTAGTGACTGTAGCATTGTGAACTGTGAGGATGGTGACTGTAGCATTGAACTGTGAGGAAGTTGACTATAGCATTGTGAACTGTGAGGAGGATAGTGTATAGCATTGTGAACTGTGAGGATAGCGACTGTAGCATTGAACTGTGAGGAGGCATGTGACTGGCATTGTGAACTGAGAGGAGAGTAGTGATAGTAGCATTGTGAACCGTGAGGAGGATAGTGACCGAAGCATTGTGAACCGTGAGGAGGATAATGACTGTAGCATTGTGAACCGTGAGGAGGATAATGACTGTAGCATCGTGAACTGTGAGGAGGGTAGTGACGGTAGCATTGTGAACTGAGGATAGTGGCTGTAGCATTGTGAACTGTGAGGAGGGTAGTGACTGTAGCATTGTGAACCGTGAGGATGATAATGACTGTAGCATTGTGAACTGTGAGGAGGGTAGTGACTGTAGCATTGTGAACTGAGGATGATAATGACTGTAGCATTGTGAACCGTGAGGAGGATAGTGACTGTAGCATTGTGAACTGTGAGGATAGTGTCTATAGCATTGTGAACTGTGAGGAGTGTAGTGATTGTAGCATTGTGAACTGTGAGGAGGGCAGTGACTGTAGCATTGTGAACTGTGAGGATAGTGACTGTAGCAATGTGAACTGTGAGGATAGTGACTGTAGCATTATGAACTGTGAGGAGGATAGTGACTGTAGCATTGTGAACTGTGAGGAGGGTAGTGACTGTAGCATTATGAACTGTGAGGATAGTGTCTATAGCTTTGTGAACTGTGAGGAGGATAGTGACTAGCATTGTGAATTGTGAGGAGGATAGTGACTAGCATTGTGAATTGTGAGGAGGATAGTGACTGTAGCATTGTGAACTGTGAATATAGTGTCTATAGCATTGTGAACTGTGAGGAGGATAGTGACTAGCATTGTGAACTGTGAGGAGGGTAGTGACTGTAGCATTGTGAATTGTGAGGAGGGTAGTGACTGTAGCATTGTGAACTGTGAGGAGGATAGTGACTAGCATTGTGAACTGTGAGGATAGTGACTGTAGCATTGTGAACTGTGAGGAGGGTAGTGACTAGATTGTGAACTGTGAGGAGGGTAGTGACTGTAGATTGTGAACTGTGAGGATAGTGACTGTAGCATTGTGAACTGTGAGGAGGGTAGTGACTGTAGCATTGTGAACCGTGAGGATGATAATGACCAGCATTGTGAACTGTCAGGAGGGTAGTGACTGTAGCATTGTGAACTGTGAGGATAGTGACTGTAGCATTGTGAACTGTGAGGAGGGTACTGACTGTAGCCTTGTGAACTGAGGATGATAATGACTGTAGCATTGTGAACTGTGAGGAGGGTAGTGACTGTAGCATTGTGAACTGTGAGGAGGGTAGTGATTGTAGCATTGTGAACTGTGAGGAGGGTAGTGACTGTAGATTGTGAACTGTGAGGAGGGTAGTGACTGTAGATTGTGAACTGTGAGGATACTGACTTTAGCATTGTGAACTGTGAGGACGGTAGTGACTGTAGCATTATGAACTGAGGATGATAACTGTAGCATTGTGAACTGTGAGGAGGGTAGTGACTGTAGCATTGTGAACTGTGAGGATAGTGTCTATAGCATTGTGAACTGTGAGGAGAATAGTGACTAGCATTGTGAATTGTGAGGAGGATAGTGACTAGCTTCGTGAATTGTGAGGAGGATAGTGACCGTATCATTGTGAACTGTGAGGAGGATAGTGACCAGCATTGTGAACTGTGAGGAAAGTGTCTATAGCATTGTGAACTGTGAGGAGGATAGTGACTAGCATTGTGAATTGTGAGGAGGATAGTGACTAGCATTGTGAATTGTGAGGAGGATAGTGATTGTATCATTGTGAACTGTGAGGAGGATAGTGACTAGCATTGTGAACTGTGAGGATAGTGACTGTAGCATTGTGAACTGTGAGGATAGTGACTGTAGCATTGTGAACTGTGAGGAGGGTGTTGACTGTTGCATTGTGAACTGAGGATAGTGCCTGTAGCATTGTGAACTGTGAGGAGGGTAGTGACTGTAGCATTGTGAACCGTGAGGAGGGTAGTGACTGTGGCATTGTGAACTGTGAGGATAGTGACTGTAACATTGTGAACTGTGAGGAGGGTAGTGACTGTAGCATTATGAACTGAGGATGATAACTGTAGCATTGTGAACTGTGAGGAGGGTAGTGACTGTAGCATTGTGAACTGTGAGGAGGATAGTGTCTGTAGCAATGTTAACTGTGGGGCGGATAATGACATTAGCATTGTGAACTTTGATGAGGATAGTGACTGTTTCATTGTGAACTGTGAGGATAGTGACTGTAGCATTGTGAACTGTGAGGAGCGTAGTGACTGTAGCATTGTGAACTGTGAGGATAGTGACTGTAGCATTGAACTGTGAGGAAAGTGGCTATAGCATTGTGAACTGTGAGGAGGATAGTGTCTAGCATTGTGAACTGTGAGGATAGTGACTGGAGCATTGTGAACTGCCAGGAGGGTAGTGACTGTAGCAATGTGAACTGAGGATAGCGCCTGTAGCATTGTGAACTGTGAGGAGGGCAGTGACTGTAGCATTGTGAACCGTGAGAAGGGTAGTGACTGTGGCATTGTGAAATGTGAGGATAGTGACTGTAGCATTGTGAACTGTGAGGAGGGTAGTGACTGTAGCATTATGAACTGAGGATGATAATCACTGTAGCATTGTGAACTGTGAGGAGGGTAGTGACTGTAGCACTGTGAACTGAGGATAGTGCCTGTAGCATTGTGAACTGTGAGGAGGGTTGTGACTGTAGCATTGTGAACCGTGAGGAGGGTAGTGACTATGGCATTCTGAACTGTGAGGATAGTGACTGTAGCATTGTGAACTGTGAGGAGGGTAGTGACTGTAGCATTGTGAACTGTGAGGATAGTAACTGTAGCATTGAACTGTGAGGAAAGTGACTATAACATTGTGAACTGTGAGGTGGATAGTGTCTAGCATTGTGAACTGTGAGGATAGCGACAGTAGCATTGAACTGTGAGGAGGCATGTGATTGGCATTGTGAACTGTGAGGATAGTGACTGTAGCATTGTGAACTGTGAGGTGGGTAGTGACTGTAGCATTATGAACTGAGGATGATAATGACTGTCGCATTGTGAACTGTCAGGAGGGTAGTGACTGTAGCATTGTGAACTGAGGATAGTGCCAGTAGCATTGTGAACTGTGAGGAGGGTAGTGACTGTAGCATTGTGAACCGTGAGAAGGGTAGTGACTGTGGCATTGTGAACTGTGAGGATAGTGTCTGTAGCATTGTGAACTGTGAGGATGGTAGTGACTGTAGCATTATGAACTGAGGATGATAATCACTGTAGCATTGTGAACTGTGAGGAGGGTAGTGACTGTAGCATTGTGAACTGAGGATAGTGCCTGTAGCATTGTGAACTGTGAGGAGGGTTGTGACTGTAGCATTGTGAACCCTGAGGAGGGTAGTGACTGTGGCATTGTGAACTGTGAGGATAGTGACTGTAGCATTGTGAACTGTGAGGAGGGTAGTGACTGTAGCATTGTGAACTGTGAGGATAGTAACTGTAGCATTGAACTGTGAGGAAAGTGACTATAACGTTGTGAACTGTGAGGAGGATAGTGTCTAGCATTGTGAACTGTGAGGATAGTGACTGCAGCATTGAACTGTGAGGAAAGTGACTACAGCATTGTGAACTGTGAGGACGATAGTGACAGTAGCATTGTGAACCATGAGGAGGATAGTGACCGAAGCATTTTGAACCCTGTGCAGAATAATGACTGTAGCATTGTGAACTGTGAGGACGATAGTGACTAACATTGTGAACTATGAGGAGGGTAGTGTCTGTAGCATTGTGAACCGTGAGGATAGTGACTTTAGCATTGTGAACTGTGAGGATGGTAGTGACTGTAGCATTGTGAACTGAGGATAGTGCCTGTAGCATTGTGAACTGTGAGGAGGGTAGTGACTGTAGCATTGTGAACCGTGAGAAGGGTAGTGACTGTGGCATTGTGAACTGTGAGGATAGTGACTGTAGCATTGTGAACTGTGAGGAGGGTAGTGACTGTAGCATTATGAACTGAGGATGATAATGACTGTAGTATTGTGAACTGTGAGGAGGGTAGTGACTGTAGCATTGTGAACTGTGAGGAGAATAGTGTCTTTGGCAATGTGAACTGTGAGGCGGATAATGACAGTAGCATTGTGAACTGTGACAAGGATAGTGACTGTGGCATTGTGAACTGTGAGGATAGTGACTGTATCATTGTGAACTGTGAGGAGGGTAGTGTCTGTAGCATTGTTATCTGTGAGCATAGTGACTGTAGCATTGTGAACTGTGAGGAGGGTAGTGACTAGCATTGTGAACTGTGAAGAGGTTAGTGACCGTAGCATTGTGAACCGTGAGGAGGATAGTGACCGAAGCATTGTGAACCATGAGGAGGGTAATGACTGTAGGATTGGGAACCATGAGGAGGATATTGACTGTAGTATTGTGAACTGCGAGGACGATAGTGACTAACATTGTGAACTGTGAGGAGGGTAGTGTCTGTAGCATTGTGAACCGTGAGGATAGTGACTGTAGCATTGTGAACTGTGAGGAGGGTAGTGACTGTAGCATTGTGAACTGTTAGGATAGTGACTGTAGCATTGAACTGTGAGGAAATTGACTATAGCATTGTGAACTGTGAGGATAGCGACTGTAGCATTGAACTGTGAGGAGGCATGTGACTGGCATTGTGAACTGAGAGGAGTGTAGTGACTGTAGCATTGTGAACCGTGAGGAAGATAGTGACTGTAGCATTGTGAAACGTGAGGATAGTGACTGTAGCATTGTGAACTGTGAGGAGGGTAGTGACTGTAGCATTATGAACTGAGGATGATAATGACTGTAGCATTGTGAACTGTGAGGAGGATAGTGACTAGCATTGTGAACTGTGAGGAGGGTAGTGAGTTTAGCATTGTGAATTGTGAGGAGGGTAGTGACTGTAGCATTGTGAATTGTGAGGAGGGTAGTGACTGTGGCATTGTGAACTGTGAGGATAGTGACTGTAGCATTGAACTGTGAGGAAATTGACTGTAGCATTGTGAACTGAGGAGGATAGTGACTGTAGCATTGTGAACTGTGAGGTGGGTAGTGACTGTAGCATTGTGAACTGAGGATATTGACTGTAGCATTGAACTGTGAGGAGGCATGTGACTGGCATTGTGAACTGTGAGGAGAGTAGTGACTGTAGCATTGTGAGCCGTGAGAAGGGTAGTGACTGTGGCATTGTGAACTGTAAGGAGAATAGTCTCTATGGCAATGTGAACTGTGAGGCGGATAATGACAGTAGCATTGTGAATTGTGACGAGGATAGTGACTGTGGCATTGTGAACTGTGAGGATAGTGACTGTAGCATTGTGAACTGTGAGGAGGGTAGTGACTGTTGCATTGTGAACTGTGAGGATAGTGACTGTAGCATTGAACTGTGAGGAAAGTGACTACAGCATTGTGAACTGTGAGGAGGATAGTGACTTGCATTGTGAACTGTAAGGAGGATAGTGACAGTAGCATTGTGAACCGTGAGGAGGATAGTGACCGAAGCATTGTGAACCGTGAGGAGGATAATGACTGTAGCATTGTGAACCGTGAGGAGGATAGTGACCGAAGCATTGTGAACCGTGAGGATGATAATGACTGTAGCATTGTGAACTGTGAGGAGGCTAGTGACTGTAGCATTGTGAACTGAGGATAATGACTGTTGCATTGTGAACTGTGAGGAGGGTAGTGACTGTAGCATTGTGAACTGTGAGGAGAATAGTGTCTATGGCAATGTGAACTGTGAGGCGGATAATGACAGTAGCATTGTGAACTGTGACGAGGATAGTGACTGTGCCATTGTGAACTGTGAGGATAGTGACTGTAGCATTGTGAACTGTGAGGAGGGTAGTGGCTGTAGCATTGTGAACTGTGAGGATAGTGACTGTAGCATTGAACTGTGAGGAAAGTGACTACAGCATTGTGAACTGTGAGGAGGATAGTGACCAGCATTGTGAACTGTGAGGAGGATAGTGACAGTAACATTGTGAACCGTGAGGAGGATAGTGACCGAAGCATTGAGAACCGTGAGGAGGATAATGACTGTAGCATTGGGAACCATGAGGAGGATATTGACTGTAGCATTGTGAACTGTGAGGACGATCGTGACTAACATTGTGAACTGTGAGGAGGGTAGTGTCTGTAGCATTGTGAACCCTGAGGATAGTGACTGTAGCATTGTGAACTGTGAGGAGTGTAGTGACTGTAGCATTGTGAACTGTGAGGATGGTGACTGTAGCATTGAACTGTGAGGAAGTTGACTATAGCATTGTGAACTGTGAGGAGGATAGTGTATAGCATTGTGAACTGTGAGGATAGCGACTGTAGCATTGAACTGTGAGGAGGCATGTGACTGGCATTGTGAACTGAGAGGAGAGTAGTGATAGTAGCATTGTGAACCGTGAGGAGGATAGTGACCGAAGCATTGTGAACCGTGAGGAGGATAATGACTGTAGCATTGTGAACCGTGAGGAGGATAATGACTGTAGCATCGTGAACTGTGAGGAGGGTAGTGATGGTAGCATTGTGAACTGAGGATAGTGGCTGTAGCATTGTGAACTGTGAGGAGGGTAGTGACTGTAGCATTGTGAACCGTGAGGATGATAATGACTGTAGCATTGTGAACTGTGAGGAGGGTAGTGACTGTAGCATTGTGAACTGAGGATGATAATGACTGTAGCATTGTGAACCGTGAGGAGGATAGTGACTGTAGCATTGTGAACTGTGAGGATAGTGTCTATAGCATTGTGAACTGTGAGGAGTGTAGTGATTGTAGCATTGTGAACTGTGAGGAGGGCAGTGACTGTAGCATTGTGAACTGTGAGGATAGTGACTGTAGCAATGTGAACTGTGAGGATAGTGACTGTAGCATTATGAACTGTGAGGAGGATAGTGACTGTAGCATTGTGAACTGTGAGGAGGGTAGTGACTGTAGCATTATGAACTGTGAGGATAGTGTCTATAGCTTTGTGAACTGTGAGGAGGATAGTGACTAGCATTGTGAATTGTGAGGAGGATAGTGACTAGCATTGTGAATTGTGAGGAGGATAGTGACTGTAGCATTGTGAACTGTGAATATAGTGTCTATAGCATTGTGAACTGTGAGGAGGATAGTGACTAGCATTGTGAACTGTGAGGAGGGTAGTGACTGTAGCATTGTGAATTGTGAGGAGGGTAGTGACTGTAGCATTGTGAACTGTGAGGAGGATAGTGACTAGCATTGTGAACTGTGAGGATAGTGACTGTAGCATTGTGAACTGTGAGGAGGGTAGTGACTAGATTGTGAACTGTGAGGAGGGTAGTGACTGTAGATTGTGAACTGTGAGGATAGTGACTGTAGCATTGTGAACTGTGAGGAGGGTAGTGACTGTAGCATTGTGAACCGTGAGGATGATAATGACCAGCATTGTGAACTGTCAGGAGGGTAGTGACTGTAGCATTGTGAACTGTGAGGATAGTGACTGTAGCATTGTGAACTGTGAGGAGGGTACTGACTGTAGCCTTGTGAACTGAGGATGATAATGACTGTAGCATTGTGAACTGTGAGGAGGGTAGTGACTGTAGCATTGTGAACTGTGAGGAGGGTAGTGATTGTAGCATTGTGAACTGTGAGGAGGGTAGTGACTGTAGATTGTGAACTGTGAGGAGGGTAGTGACTGTAGATTGTGAACTGTGAGGATACTGACTTTAGCATTGTGAACTGTGAGGAGGGTAGTGACTGTAGCATTGTGAACCGTGAGGATGATAATGACTGTAGCATTGTGAACTGTGAGGAGGGTAGTGACTGTAGCATTGTGAACTGTGAGGATAGTGTCTATAGCATTGTGAACTGTGAGGAGGATAGTGACTAGCATTGTGAATTGTGAGGAGGATAGTGACTAGCTTCGTGAATTGTGAGGAGGATAGTGACCGTATCATTGTGAACTGTGAGGAGGATAGTGACAAGCATTGTGAACTGTGAGGAAAGTGTCTATAGCATTGTGAACTGTGAGGAGGATAGTGACTAGCATTGTGAATTGTGAGGAGGATAGTGACTAGCATTGTGAATTGTGAGGAGGATAGTGACTGTATCATTGTGAACTGTGAGGAGGATAGTGACTAGCATTGTGAACTGTGAGGATAGTGACTGTAGCATTGTGAACTGTGAGGATAGTGACTGTAGCATTGTGAACTGTGAGGAGGGTGTTGACTGTTGCATTGTGAACTGAGGATAGTGCCTGTAGCATTGTGAACTGTGAGGAGGGTAGTGACTGTAGCATTGTGAACCGTGAGGAGGGTAGTGACTTTGGCATTGTGAACTGTGAGGATAGTGACTGTAGCATTGTGAACTGTGAGGAGGGTAATGATTGTAGCATTATGAACTGAGGATGATAATAACTGTAGCATTGTGAACTGTGAGGAGGGTAGTGACTGTAGCATTGTGAACTGTGAGGAGGATAGTGTCTGTAGCAATGTGAACTGTGAGGCGGATAATGACAGTAGCATTGTGAACTTTGATGAGGATAGTGACTGTTTCATTGTGAACTGTGAGGATAGTGACTGTAGCATTGTGAACTGTGAGGAGCGTAGTGACTGTAGCATTGTGAACTGTGAGGATAGTGACTGTAGCATTGAACTGTGAGGAAAGTGGCTATAGCATTGTGAACTGTGAGGAGGATAGTGTCTAGCATTGTGAACTGTGAGGATAGTGACTGGAGCATTGTGAACTGCCAGGAGGGTAGTGAATATAGCAATGTGAACTGAGGATAGTGCCTGTAGCATTGTGAACTGTGAGGAGGGCAGTGACTGTAGCATTGTGAACCGTGAGAAGGGTAGTGACTGTGGCATTGTGAAATGTGAGGATAGTGACTGTAGCATTGTGAACTGTGAGGCGGGTAGTGACTGTAGCATTATGAACTGAGGATGATAATCACTGTAGCATTGTGAACTGTGAGGAGGGTAGTGACTGTAGCATTGTGAACTGAGGATAGTGCCTGTATCATTGTGAACTGTGAGGAGGGTTGTGACTGTAGCATTGTGAACCGTGAGGAGGGTAGTGACTATGGCATTCTGAACTGTGAGGATAGTGACTGTAGCATTGTGAACTGTGAGGAGGGTAGTGACTGTAGCATTGTGAACTGTGAGGATAGTAACTGTAGCATTGAACTGTGAGGAAAGTGACTATAACATTGTGAACTGTGAGGTGGATAGTGTCTAGCATTGTGAACTGTGAGGATAGCGACAGTAGCATTGAACTGTGAGGAGGCATGTGATTGGCATTGTGAACTGTGAGGAGAGTAGTGACTGTAGCATTGTGAACCGTGAGGATTGTGACTGTAGCATTGTGAACTGTGAGGTGGGTAGTGACTGTAGCATTATGAACTGAGGATGATAATGACTGTCGCATTGTGAACTGTCAGGAGGGTAGTGACTGTAGCATTGTGAACTGAGGATAGTGCCAGTAGCATTGTGAACTGTGAGGAGGGTAGTGACTGTAGCATTGTGAACCGTGAGAAGGGTAGTGACTGTGGCATTGTGAACTGTGAGGATAGTGTCTGTAGCATTGTGAACTGTGAGGATGGTAGTGACTGTAGCATTATGAACTGAGGATGATAATCACTGTAGCATTGTGAACTGTGAGGAGGGTAGTGACTGTAGCATTGTGAACTGAGGATAGTGCCTGTAGCATTGTGAACTGTGAGGAGGGTTGTGACTGTAGCATTGTGAACCCTGAGGAGGGTAGTGACTGTGGCATTGTGAACTGTGAGGATAGTGACTGTAGCATTGTGAACTGTGAGGAGGGTAGTGACTGTAGCATTGTGAACTGTGAGGATAGTAACTGTAGCATTGAACTGTGAGGAAAGTGACTATAACGTTGTGAACTGTGAGGAGGATAGTGTCTAGCATTGTGAACTGTGAGGATAGTGACTGCAGCATTGAACTGTGAGGAAAGTGACTACAGCATTGTGAACTGTGAGGACGATAGTGACAGTAGCATTGTGAACCATGAGGAGGATAGTGACCGAAGCATTTTGAACCCTGTGCAGAATAATGACTGTAGCATTGTGAACTGTGAGGACGATAGTGACTAACATTGTGAACTATGAGGAGGGTAGTGTCTGTAGCATTGTGAACCGTGAGGATAGTGACTTTAGCATTGTGAACTGTGAGGATGGTAGTGACTGTAGCATTGTGAACTGAGGATAGTGCCTGTAGCATTGTGAACTGTGAGGAGGGTAGTGACTGTAGCATTGTGAACCGTGAGAAGGGTAGTGACTGTGGCATTGTGAACTGTGAGGATAGTGACTGTAGCATTGTGAACTGTGAGGAGGGTAGTGACTGTAGCATTATGAACTGAGGATGATAATGACTGTAGTATTGTGAACTGTGAGGAGGGTAGTGACTGTAGCATTGTGAACTGTGAGGAGAATAGTGTCTTTGGCAATGTGAACTGTGAGGCGGATAATGACAGTAGCATTGTGAACTGTGACAAGGATAGTGACTGTGGCATTGTGAACTGTGAGGATAGTGACTGTATCATTGTGAACTGTGAGGAGGGTAGTGTCTGTAGCATTGTTATCTGTGAGGATAGTGACTGTAGCATTGTGAACTGTGAGGAGGGTAGTGACTAGCATTGTGAACTGTGAAGAGGTTAGTGACCGTAGCATTGTGAACCGTGAGGAGGATAGTGACCGAAGCATTGTGAACCATGAGGAGGTTAATGACTGTAGCATTGGGAACCATGAGGAGGATATTGACTGTAGTATTGTGAACTGCGAGGACGATAGTGACTAACATTGTGAACTGTGAGGAGGGTAGTGTCTGTAGCATTGTGAACCGTGAGGATAGTGACTGTAGCATTGTGAACTGTGAGGAGGGTAGTGACTGTAGCATTGTGAACTGTTAGGATAGTGACTGTAGCATTGAACTGTGAGGAAATTGACTATAGCATTGTGAACTGTGAGGATAGCGACTGTAGCATTGAACTGTGAGGAGGCATGTGACTGGCATTGTGAACTGAGAGGAGTGTAGTGACTGTAGCATTGTGAACCGTGAGGAAGATAGTGACTGTAGCATTGTGAAACGTGAGGATAGTGACTGTAGCATTGTGAACTGTGAGGAGGGTAGTGACTGTAGCATTATGAACTGAGGATGATAATGACTGTAGCATTGTGAACTGTGAGGAGGATAGTGACTAGCATTGTGAACTGTGAGGAGGGTAGTGAGTTTAGCATTGTGAATTGTGAGGAGGGTAGTGACTGTAGCATTGTGAATTGTGAGGAGGGTAGTGACTGTGGCATTGTGAACTGTGAGGATAGTGACTGTAGCATTGAACTGTGAGGAAATTGACTGTAGCATTGTGAACTGAGGAGGATAGTGACTGTAGCATTGTGAACTGTGAGGTGGGTAGTGACTGTAGCATTGTGAACTGAGGATATTGACTGTAGCATTGAACTGTGAGGAGGCATGTGACTGGCATTGTGAACTGTGAGGAGAGTAGTGACTGTAGCATTGTGAGCCGTGAGAAGGGTAGTGACTGTGGCATTGTGAACTGTAAGGAGAATAGTCTCTATGGCAATGTGAACTGTGAGGCGGATAATGACAGTAGCATTGTGAATTGTGACGAGGATAGTGACTGTGGCATTGTGAACTGTGAGGATAGTGACTGTAGCATTGTGAACTGTGAGGAGGGTAGTGACTGTTGCATTGTGAACTGTGAGGATAGTGACTGTAGCATTGAACTGTGAGGAAAGTGACTACAGCATTGTGAACTGTGAGGAGGATAGTGACTTGCATTGTGAACTGTAAGGAGGATAGTGACAGTAGCATTGTGAACCGTGAGGAGGATAGTGACCGAAGCATTGTGAACCGTGAGGAGGATAATGACTGTAGCATTGTGAACCGTGAGGAGGATAGTGACCGAAGCATTGTGAACCGTGAGGATGATAATGACTGTAGCATTGTGAACTGTGAGGAGGGTAGTGACTGTAGCATTGTGAACTGAGGATAATAACTGTTGCATTGTGAACTGTGAGGAGGGTAGTGACTGTAGCATTGTGAACTGTGAGGAGAATAGTGTCTATGGCAATGTGAACTGTGAGGCGGATAATGACAGTAGCATTGTGAACTGTGACGAGGATAGTGACTGTGCCATTGTGAACTGTGAGGATAGTGACTGTAGCATTGTGAACTGTGAGGAGGGTAGTGGCTGTAGCATTGTGAACTGTGAGGATAGTGACTGTAGCATTGAACTGTGAGGAAAGTGACTACAGCATTGTGAACTGTGAGGAGGATAGTGACCAGCATTGTGAACTGTGAGGAGGATAGTGACAGTAGCATTGTGAACCGTGAGGAGGATAGTGACCGAAGCATTGAGAACTGTGAGGAGGATAATGACTGTAGCATTGGGAACCATGAGGAGGATATTGACTGTAGCATTGTGAACTGTGAGGACGATCGTGACTAACATTGTGAACTGTGAGGAGGGTAGTGTCTGTAGCATTGTGAACCCTGAGGATAGTGACTGTAGCATTGTGAACTGTGAGGAGTGTAGTGACTGTAGCATTGTGAACTGTGAGGATGGTGACTGTAGCATTGAACTGTGAGGAAGTTGACTATAGCATTGTGAACTGTGAGGAGGATAGTGTATAGCATTGTGAACTGTGAGGATAGCGACTGTAGCATTGAACTGTGAGGAGGCATGTGACTGGCATTGTGAACTGAGAGGAGAGTAGTGATAGTAGCATTGTGAACCGTGAGGAGGATAGTGACCGAAGCATTGTGAACCGTGAGGAGGATAATGACTGTAGCATTGTGAACCGTGAGGAGGATAATGACTGTAGCATCGTGAACTGTGAGGAGGGTAGTGACGGTAGCATTGTGAACTGAGGATAGTGGCTGTAGCATTGTGAACTGTGAGGAGGGTAGTGACTGTAGCATTGTGAACCGTGAGGATGATAATGACTGTAGCATTGTGAACTGTGAGGATTGTAGTGACTGTAGCATTGTGAACTGAGGATGATAATGACTGTAGCATTGTGAACCGTGAGGAGGATAGTGACTGTAGCATTGTGAACTGTGAGGATAGTGTCTATAGCATTGTGAACTGTGAGGAGTGTAGTGATTGTAGCATTGTGAACTGTGAGGAGGGCAGTGACTGTAGCATTGTGAACTGTGAGGATAGTGACTGTAGCAATGTGAACTGTGAGGATAGTGACTGTAGCATTATGAACTGTGAGGAGGATAGTGACTGTAGCATTGTGAACTGTGAGGAGGGTAGTGACTGTAGCATTATGAACTGTGAGGATAGTGTCTATAGCTTTGTGAACTGTGAGGAGGATAGTGACTAGCATTGTGAATTGTGAGGAGGATAGTGACTAGCATTGTGAATTGTGAGGAGGATAGTGACTGTAGCATTGTGAACTGTGAATATAGTGTCTATAGCATTGTGAACTGTGAGGCGGATAGTGACTAGCATTGTGAACTGTGAGGAGGGTAGTGACTGTAGCATTGTGAATTGTGAGGAGGGTAGTGACTGTAGCATTGTGAACTGTGAGGAGGATAGTGACTAGCATTGTGAACTGTGAAGATAGTGACTGTAGCATTGTGAACTGTGAGGAGGGTAGTGACTAGATTGTGAACTGTGAGGAGGGTAGTGACTGTAGATTGTGAACAGTGAGGATAGTGACTGTAGCATTGTGAACTGTGAGGAGGGTAGTGACTGTAGCATTGTGAACCGTGAGGATGATAATGACCAGCATTGTGGACTGTCAGGAGGGTAGTGACTGTAGCATTGTGAACTGTGAGGATAGTGACTGTAGCATTGTGAACTGTGAGGAGGGTACTGACTGTAGCCTTGTGAACTGAGGATGATAATGACTGTAGCATTGTGAACTGTGAGGAGGGTAGTGACTGTAGCATTGTGAACTGTGAGGAGGGTAGTGATTGTAGCATTGTGAACTGTGAGGAGGGTAGTGACTGTAGATTGTGAACTGTGAGGAGGGTAGTGACTGTAGATTGTGAACTGTGAGGATACTGACTTTAGCATTGTGAACTGTGAGGAGGGTAGTGACTGTAGCATTGTGAACCGTGAGGATGATAATGACTGTAGCATTGTGAACTGTGAGGAGGGTAGTGACTGTAGCATTGTGAACTGTGAGGATAGTGTCTATAGCATTGTGAACTGTGAGGAGGATAGTGACTAGCATTGTGAATTGTGAGGAGGATAGTGACTAGCTTTGTGAATTGTGAGGAGGATAGTGACCGTATCATTGTGAACTGTGAGGAGGATAGTGACTAGCATTGTGAACTGTGAGGATAGTGTCTATAGCATTGTGAACTGTGAGGAGGATAGTGACTAGCATTGTGAATTGTGAGGAGGATAGTGACTAGCATTGTGAATTGTGAGGAGGATAGTGACTGTATCATTGTGAACTGTGAGGAGGATAGTGACTAGCATTGTGAACTGTGAGGATAGTGACTGTAGCATTGTGAACTGTGAGGATAGTGACTGTAGCATTGTGAACTGTGAGGAGGGTGTTGACTGTTGCATTGTGAACTGAGGATAGTGCCTGTAGCATTGTGAACTGTGAGGAGGGTAGTGACTGTAGCATTGTGAACCGTGAGGAGGGTAGTGACTGTGGCATTGTGAACTGTGAGGATAGTGACTGTAGCATTGTGAACTGTGAGGAGGGTAGTGACTGTAGCATTATGAACTGAGGATGATAACTGTAGCATTGTGAACTGTGAGGAGGGTAGTGACTGTAGCATTGTGAACTGTGAGGAGGATAGTGTCTGTAGCAATGTTAACTGTGGGGCGGATAATGACATTAGCATTGTGAACTTTGATGAGGATAGTGACTGTTTCATTGTGAACTGTGAGGATAGTGACTGTAGCATTGTGAACTGTGAGGAGCGTAGTGACTGTAGCATTGTGAACTGTGAGGATAGTGACTGTAGCATTGAACTGTGAGGAAAGTGGCTATAGCATTGTGAACTGTGAGGAGGATAGTGTCTAGCATTGTGAACTGTGAGGATAGTGACTGGAGCATTGTGAACTGCCAGGAGGGTAGTGACTGTAGCAATGTGAACTGAGGATAGTGCCTGTAGCATTGTGAACTGTGAGGAGGGCAGTGACTGTAGCATTGTGAACCGTGAGAAGGGTAGTGACTGTGGCATTGTGAAATGTGAGGATAGTGACTGTAGCATTGTGAACTGTGAGGAGGGTAGTGACTGTAGCATTATGAACTGAGGATGATAATCAATGTAGCATTGTGAACTGTGAGGAGGGTAGTGACTGTAGCATTGTGAACTGAGGATAGTGCCTGTATCATTGTGAACTGTGAGGAGGGTTGTGACTGTAGCATTGTGAACCGTGAGGAGGGTAGTGACTATGGCATTCTGAACTGTGAGGATAGTGACTGTAGCATTGTGAACTGTGAGGAGGGTAGTGACTGTAGCATTGTGAACTGTGAGGATAGTAACTGTAGCATTGAACTGTGAGGAAAGTGACTATAACATTGTGAACTGTGAGGTGGATAGTGTCTAGCATTGTGAACTGTGAGGATAGCGACAGTAGCATTGAACTGTGAGGAGGCATGTGATTGGCATTGTGAACTGTGAGGAGAGTAGTGACTGTAGCATTGTGAACCGTGAGCATAGTGACTGTAGCATTGTGAACTGTGAGGTGGGTAGTGACTGTAGCATTATGAACTGAGGATGATAATGACTGTCGCATTGTGAACTGTCAGGAGGGTAGTGACTGTAGCATTGTGAACTGAGGATAGTGCCAGTAGCATTGTGAACTGTGAGGAGGGTAGTGACTGTAGCATTGTGAACCGTGAGAAGGGTAGTGACTGTGGCATTGTGAACTGTGAGGATAGTGTCTGTAGCATTGTGAACTGTGAGGATGGTAGTGACTGTAGCATTATGAACTGAGGATGATAATCACTGTAGCATTGTGAACTGTGAGGAGGGTAGTGACTGTAGCATTGTGAACTGAGGATAGTGCCTGTAGCATTGTGAACTGTGAGGAGGGTTGTGACTGTAGCATTGTGAACCCTGAGGAGGGTAGTGACTGTGGCATTGTGAACTGTGAGGATAGTGACTGTAGCATTGTGAACTGTGAGGAGGGTAGTGACTGTAGCATTGTGAACTGTGAGAATAGTAACTGTAGCATTGAACTGTGAGGAAAGTGACTATAACGTTGTGAACTGTGAGGAGGATAGTGTCTAGCATTGTGAACTGTGAGGATAGTGACTGCAGCATTGATCTGTGAGGAAAGTGACTACAGCATTGTGAACTGTGAGGACGATAGTGACAGTAGCATTGTGAACCATGAGGAGGATAGTGACTGAAGCATTTTGAACCCTGTGCAGAATAATGACTGTAGCATTGTGAACTGTGAGGACGATAGTGACTAACATTGTGAACTATGAGGAGGGTAGTGTCTGTAGCATTGTGAACCGTGAGGATAGTGACTTTAGCATTGTGAACTGTGAGGATGGTAGTGACTGTAGCATTGTGAACTGAGGATAGTGCCTGTAGCATTGTGAACTGTGAGGAGGGTAGTGACTGTAGCATTGTGAACCGTGAGAAGGGTAGTGACTGTGGCATTGTGAACTGTGAGGATAGTGACTGTAGCATTGTGAACTGTGAGGAGGGTAGTGACTGTAGCATTATGAACTGAGGATGATAATGACTGTAGTATTGTGAACTGTGAGGAGGGTAGTGACTGTAGCATTGTGAACTGTGAGGAGAATAGTGTCTTTGGCAATGTGAACTGTGAGGCGGATAATGACAGTAGCATTGTGAACTGTGACAAGGATAGTGACTGTGGCATTGTGAACTGTGAGGATAGTGACTGTATCATTGTGAACTGTGAGGAGGGTAGTGTCTGTAGCATTGTTATCTGTGAGGATAGTGACTGTAGCATTGTGAACTGTGAGGAGGGTAGTGACTAGCATTGTGAACTGTGAAGAGGTTAGTGACCGTAGCATTGTGAACCGTGAGGAGGATAGTGACCGAAGCATTGTGAACCATGAGGAGGTTAATGACTGTAGCATTGGGAACCATGAGGAGGATATTGACTGTAGTATTGTGAACTGCGAGGACGATAGTGACTAACATTGTGAACTGTGAGGAGGGTAGTGTCTGTAGCATTGTGAACCGTGAGGATAGTGACTGTAGCATTGTGAACTGTGAGGAGGGTAGTGACTGTAGCATTGTGAACTGTTAGGATAGTGACTGTAGCATTGAACTGTGAGGAAATGGACTATAGCATTGTGAACTGTGAGGATAGCGACTGTAGCATTGAACTGTGAGGAGGCATGTGACTGGCATTGTGAACTGAGAGGAGTGTAGTGACTGTAGCATTGTGAACCGTGAGGAAGATAGTGACTGTAGCATTGTGAAACGTGAGGATAGTGACTGTAGCATTGTGAACTGTGAGGAGGGTAGTGACTGTAGCATTATGAACTGAGGATGATAATGACTGTAGCATTGTGAACTGTGAGGAGGATAGTGACTAGCATTGTGAACTGTGAGGAGGGTAGTGAGTTTAGCATTGTGAATTGTGAGGAGGGTAGTGACTGTAGCATTGTGAATTGTGAGGAGGGTAGTGACTGTACCATTGTGAACTGTGAGGATAGTGACTGTAGCATTGAACTGTGAGGAAATTGACTATAACAATGTGAACTGAGGAGGATAGTGACTGTAGCATTGTGAACTGTGAGGTGGGTAGTGACTGTAGCATTGTGAACTGAGGATAGTGACTGTAGCATTGAACTGTGAGGAGGCATGTGACTGGCATTGTGAACTGTGAGGAGAGTAGTGACTGTAGCATTGTGAACCGTGAGAAGGGTAGTGACTGTGGCATTGTGAACTGTAAGGAGAATAGTCTCTATGGCAATGTGAACTGTGAGGCGGATAATGACAGTAGCATTGTGAATTGTGACAAGGATAGTGACTGTGGCATTGTGAACTGTGAGGATAGTGACTGTAGCATTGTGAACTGTGAGGAGGGTAGTGACTGTTGCATTGTGAACTGTGAGGATAGTGACTGTAGCATTGAACTGTGAGGAAAGTGACTACAGCATTGTGAACTGTGAGGAGGATAGTGACTTGCATTGTGAACTGTAAGGAGGATAGTGACAGTAGCATTGTGAACCGTGAGGAGGATAGTGACCGAAGCATTGTGAACCGTGAGGAGGATAATGACTGTAGCATTGTGAACCGTGAGGAGGATAGTGACCGAAGCATTGTGAACCGTGAGGATGATAATGACTGTAGCATTGTGAACTGTGAGGAGGGTAGTGATTGTAGCATTGTGAACTGAGGATAGTGCCTGTAGCATTGTGAACTGTGAGGAGGGTAGTGACTGTAGCATTGTGAACCGTGAGAAGGGTAGTGACTGTGGCATTGTGAACTGTGAGGATAGTGACTGTAGCATTGTGAACTGTGAGGAGGGTAGTGACTGTAGCATTATGAACTGAGGATGATAATGACTGTAGTATTGTGAACTGTGAGGAGGGTAGTGACTGTAGCATTGTGAACTGTGAGGAGAATAGTGTCTTTGGCAATGTGAACTGTGAGGCGGATAATGACAGTAGCATTGTGAACTGTGACGACGATAGTGACTGTGGCATTGTGAACTGTGAGGATAGTGACTGTATCATTGTGAACTGTGAGGAGGGTAGTGCCTGTAGCATTGTGAACTGTGAGGATAGTGACTGTAGCATTGAACTGTGAGGAAAGTGACTACAGCATTGTGAACTGTGAGGATAGTGACTGTAGCATTGTGAACTGTGAGGAGGGTAGTGACTGTTGCATTGTGAACTGTGAGGATAGTGACTGTAGCATTGAACTGTGAGGAAAGTGACTACAGCATTGTGAACTGTGAGGAGGTTAGTGACTAGCATTGTGAACTGTAAGGAGGATAGTGACAGTAGCATTGTGAACCGTGAGGAGGATAGTGACCGAAGCATTGTGAACCGTGAGGCGGATAATGACGTAAGCATTGTGAACCGTGAGGAGGATAGTGACCGAAGCATTGTGAACCGTGAGGATGATAATGACTGTAGCATTGTGAACTGTGAGGAGGGTAGTGACTGTAGCATTGTGAACTGAGGATAGTGCCTGTAGCATTGTGAACTGTGAGGAGGGTAGTGACTGTAGCATTGTGAACCGTGAGAAGGGTAGTGACTGTGGCATTGTGAACTGTGAGGATAGTGACTGTAGCATTGTGAACTGTGAGGAGGGTAGTGACTGTCGCATTATGAATTGAGGAGGATAATGACTGTAGTATTGTGAACTGTGAGGAGGGTAGTGACTGTAGCATTGTGAACTGTGAGGAGAATAGTGTCTTTGGCAATGTGAACTGTGAGGCGGATAATGACAGTAGCATTGTGAACTGTGACGAGTATAGTGACTGTGGCATTGTGAACTGTGAGGATAGTGACTGTATCATTGTGAACTGTGAGGAGGGTAGTGACTGTAGCATTGTGAACTGTGAGGAAACTGACTGTAGCATTGAACTGTGAGGAAAGTGACTGTAGCATTGTGAACCGTGAGGAGGTTAATGACTGTAGCATTGGGAACCATGAGGAGGATATTGACTGTAGCATTGTGAACTGTGAGGACGATAGTGACTAACATTGTGAACTGTGAGGAGGTTACTGTCTGTAGCATTGTGAACTGTGAGCGTAGCGACTGTAGCATTGTGAACTGTGAGGAGGGTAGTGACTGTAGCATTGTGAACTGTGAGGATAGTGACTGTAGCATTGAACTGTGAGAAAATTGACAATAGCATTGTGAACTGTGAGGATAGCGACTGTAGCATTGAACTGTGAGGAGGCATGTTACTGGCATTGTGAACTGAGAGGAGAGTAGTGACTGTAGCATTGTGAACCGTGAGAAAGATAGTGACTGTAGCATTGTGAAACGTGAGGATAGTGACTGTAGCATTGTGAACTGTGAGGAGGGTAGTGACTGTAGCATTAAGAACTGAGGATGATAATGACTGTAGCATTGTGAACTGTGAGGAGGGTAGTGACTAGCATTGTGAACTGTGAGGATAGTGTCTATAGCATTGTGAACTGTGAGGAGGATAGTCACTAGCATTGTGATCTGTGAGGAGGGTAGTGACTGTAGCATTGTGAATTTTGAGGAGGGTAGTGACTGCAGCATTGTGAATTGTGAGGAGGGTAGTGACTGTAGCATTGTGAACTGTGAGGAGGATTGTGACTGTAGCATTGTGAACTGTGAGGATAGTGACTGTAGCATTGCGAACTGTGAGGTGGGTAGGGACTGTAGATTGTGAACTGTGAGGAGGAAAGTGACTGTAGCATTGTGAACTGTGAGGATAGTGTCTGTAGCATTGTGAACTGTGAGGAGGATAGTGACTAGCATTGTGAACTTGAAGAGGTTAGTGACCGTAGCATTGTGAACCGTGAGGAGGCTAGTGACCGAAGCATTGTGAACCGTGAGGAGGATAATGACTGTAGCATTGTGAACTGTGTGGATAGTGACTGTAGCATTGAACTGTGAGGAAATTGACTATAGCATTGTGAACTGTGAGGAGGATAATGTCTAGCATTGTGAACTGTGAGGATAGCGACAGTAGCATTGAACTGTGAGGAGGCATGTGAATGGCATTGTGAACTGTGAGGAGAGTAGTGACTGTAGCATTGTGAACCGTGAGGATAGTGACTGTAGCATTGTGAACTGTGAGGTGGGTAGTGACTGTAGCATTATGAATTGAGGATGATAATGACTGTAGCATTATGAACTTTGAGGAGGGT